>NW_025229377.1:16212-23821 GCF_018294505.1 Triticum aestivum | reverse complement strand
TACTAGGGTTCAAACCCTAACAAAACTAACTCGATTACATGATAAATCTCATCCAACCCATCACCGTCTAGCAAGCCTACAATGGAATTACACACGCACGGCGGTGAGCATCATGAAATTGGTGATGGAGGAAGGTTGATGATGACGATGGCGACGGATTCCCCTCTCCGGAACCCCGAACGGACTCCAGATCAGCCCTCCTGAGAGAGTTTAGGGCTTGGCGGCGGCTCCGTATCGTAAAACGCGATGAATCCTTCTCTCTGATTATTTTCTCGTCGAATATGAATATATGGAGTTGGAGTTCACGTCGATGGAGCATTAGGGGGCCCACGAGGTAGGGGGCGCGCCCCCCACCCTTGTGGACACGGTGTGGGCCCCCTGACGTTGATTCTTTCACCAGTATTTTTTATATATTCCAAAAATAATCTCCGTTGATTTTCAGGTCATTCCGGGAACTTTTATTTCTACACAAAAATAACACCATGGCAATTCTGCTGAAAACATCGTCCGTCCGGGATAGTTCCATTCAAATCATGAAAGTTAGAGTCCAAAACAAGGGCAAAAGTGTTTGGAAAAGTAGATACGACGGAGATGTATCAACTCCCCCAAGCTTAAACCTTTGCTTGTCCTCGAGCAATTCAGTTGACAAACTGAAAGTGATAAAGAAAAACTTTTCCAAACTCTGTTTGCTCTTGTGTTTGTAATTATGTAAAGCCAACATTCAAGTTTTCAGCAAAGATTATGAACTAACCATATTCACAATAACATTTAGGTCTCATTTTTACTCATATGAATGGCATAATCAACTAGCGAGCAATAATAATAAATATCAGATGACAACACTTTCTCAAAACAATCATAATATGATATAACAAGATGGTATCTCTCTAGCCCTTTCTGAGACCGCAAAACATAAATGCAGAGCACCTTTAAAGATCAAAAGCTAACTGGAAATTCACTGGTAGAAAAAGGGCCTATAGTCCCGGTTCGTAAGGGCCTTTAGTCCCGGTTCCTGAACCGGGACTAAAGTGACGGTACTAATGCCCTGTACCTTTAGTCCCGGTTCAATCCAGAACCGGGACTGATGGGCCTCCACATGGGCAGTGCGCAGAGCCCAGGCAGGAGCCCACGTGTCAGCATTTCTGTGGCTGGGGTTTTTGTTTTTTTTGAAGGGGGGGGGGGTTTGGGGGTTTTGGGGGGTTAATTTAGGTGTTTCATATATTGTGTTAGCTAGCTATAATTAATAGAGAGAAGTGTCCTCTCTTACGTCCGTGCTTGGTCGACGCTACGTACTATACATACGTACAGAGAGGACTAGACACGCTAGTTAGCTAGTAAGCAAACGAAGGAAGAGAAGATCATCATGAACATATATGCATACAGAGAGAAGTGATATTGACCACCTTTCCTTCTCCGAGAGATTGGTCAAACAACAAGTTCTCGTATATCTATCCGACACTACCGGCTACATATATACAATAATTATCTCTTACAAATATAATCATACGGACTCATGGTCCACATAGTATTCTCCGTCTTCAGCGATCACTTGGTCAAGAAAGAATGCCGCCAATTCCTCTGGAATTGCTCGCATGCGAGCTGGTGCTAGGAGTTCATCCCGCTTCCGAAACATCTAATTTGAAGAAGGGGGTCAATACATATATATATGAATGAATGAAACTCAATACAAATGATGGTAATAAAATAAAATTGTGAATGTTGTTATTTACGTACTTCATATTATTCGTCAGAGTACCCGCCCCGTTCACAGGTCGTGTGGCAGATGGACTCGCAGACGTAGTATCCACAGAAATCATTCCCTTTTTCCTGCCACAACCACTTTACAAGAAATAGAGGTAAATCAAACTGATAAGCAAGAATGCTAAATGGTATTGATGAAACTAGCGCTTGAATCACTAGGAGATGCGCGGAACATGCTACTATAGTACTTACTTTCGGGTGTCTAAATTCCAGCTCCTTCGGCAGTCCCGGAACTGTTTTGGTGAATTTTCTCCAAACCCTGCCGGACAAAGAAAACAATTACTTGATATCAGGAAATGAACAAAGTTGCTGATATGGTGGATAATGATTGATTTAACTTACTTCTTGAGGATTTCAGTCATGTCCGCATACTCCTGGGGATCTTTTCGTTTAGAGTCCAAGATGGTTACTACTCCCTGCTCAAGCCTAATCTCTAGGAGAATATAGTGGAAACTGCACACGCATGCATAACTCATCAATTACATTACTATAACCTGGACTAATATATAAGGGAAACAAAATATGCACAAGACAGTAACACTCACTTGAAGTTGTAAGGAAAGAGTATTATATCTTTGTTTTCATTTTTTTTGAATGATCGTAGCAAGTTGGCCTCGGTATCTCCGGGACGATGTTGAACCTCAGTTGCATCTATGAGATATGTGTTAATGAACCCAATATCACCGATTTGTCTTTTCTTCAATTCGGCGATCTTCATTCTGCATAATATAGTGAGGATAATTATAAATACATGCAATGAAAGAGATGAGCCATATAGAGAGACTTAATGACAGAAGTAGTAGTACTTACAGATAGTAGCAGGTGATCGTTGTTTTATCGAGGGCCAATTGATAGAAAAACTGATATAACTCCTCAAATGGAATAGGCAACAGTTCAATTCCAACGAGGTCATGCTCCGGTTTAACTCTCGCATACAAACTACTCCTCCCCCCAGACTCTCTGCAGATTGTCAAGTACCAATCATGTAATCTTCGCATCATCATTGTTAAAGATTTTTCATCTTTGAAGAGAGGCTTCCCGTACTCGTATCTGTGTATCTGCACCTGCATGGTATCATAATGTACATCGTCGGGCAGGTAATCGTCAACATTGCCATAACCGGGCACCATCCTCGGATCGACGATGTCGCTAGGCACCTTGAGGGTGGGGGCACGATTGCTTCGCTTGTTCGCCGAGCTGGGCAATTTGTTTCCCAGCTGCTCGTCGTTCTTTCAGCCTTTGATCACTGACTGTACTTCCTGACCGCTCCGCTTCGGCCCATGTCTTTCCAATAATGCGCTCATAGTTGCCTTTCGGTGGAGACTTGGGTGGTTTTGCCAGGGCAGCCAGAGTGCACTTCACTTTCACCAGATCTACCTTCTCCTCCGGAGGTGGATGTCTCTTTGCTCTCAACCCTTGAAACCAGTCATCCACTTCGGTTCGCGCGATCTCGGCATTCTCCTCTGAGGTCCTCTCATATGGTAACTTCTCTGGAGTCTTCACAGAAGGACCGAATCTGTATGTCCTCCCGCCTCTGGTTGTACTGCTAGACGCCGACCGAGCAGATGGAGCGGTTGTCTTCTTTACTTGCTTACGAGGCGGAGGAGAAGGACTACGACACGCCGGAGCAGCTGGAGCGGCGGCAGGTCTCTTCCGCCCTTGCTGACGAGGCGGAGAAGGAGGAGGCTGGCTGCTCGGGCGCATTGGTGTAGGCGGAGAAGGAGGCGGAGTGCCGCCATGCGCCGGAGAAGGAGCCGGCCGAGGGCCCTGGTCGTCACTCGCCGGAGGAGGAGGCGGTGGAGGAGGCAGAGTGCCCTGACTCGCCGGAGGAGGAGGAGGAGGCGGAGGCGTCCAGTTCGGAAGGTTGATGAGCTCCTTCCGCCATAGGCATGGAGTCTTCAAAGCAGACCCCAGCTGAATCTCCCCTTCACCGGTAGGGTGGTCAAGTTGGGGGTCCTCAAATCCCTCCGTTATTTCATCCACCATCACCCTAGCATATCCTTCTGGAATCGGCCGGCAGTGAAAAGTTGCGCCGGGTTCAGTAGGATAAACAGAGCCAACAGCCGCCTTGACCTTCAAATTCATCCATTGCGTCATAAGGTGGAAATTTTGAGACTCCATGATAGCATCCACGGGATAGCTGGCAGGAGCCATCAAGGCATGCTCCGGCTGAAGCAGCTCGGTGGAAGCCACGCTGCTTCTGCGCTGAGATGGCGGGGTAGCTTCGGGGGAGGCTTCGGTAGTACGTTTGCTGCGATTTGCTTCACGTTCCTCTATCGCGTCTACCCTTGCTTGCAGCGCCTGCATTTGGGTCTGCTGCACTTTTTTCCTCCTCTCATGGGATTTGTAACTGCCTGCGTCCGGAAACCCAACCTTCCACAGAATGGAGCCTGGCGTGCCTCGTGTCCGTCCAGGGTGCTCCGGATTCCCGAGGGCCATTGTGAGCTCGTCGTTCTCTCTGTCTGGAAAGAACTTCCCTTGCCGCGCTGCTTCGATATACTGCTTAAGCTTCCTGACTGGTATGTCCATTTGATCGTTCATCCAAATGCACTTCCCTGTTATACGGTCCAAGGTTCCGCCAGCCCCGAAGAACCAAGTCCGGCAACGGTCTGGCCAGCTAATTGTCTCTGGTTCGATCCCTTTATCAACCAGATCATTCTCAGTCTTGGCCCACTTAGGCCGGGCTACGAGGTAGCCACCTGACCTCGTGTGATGGTGAAGCATCTTCTTCGCAGCATTTTGCTTGTTTGTCGCCGACATCTTATTACTCTTTTCTGATGTCTTGTGGGCCACAAATGCGGGCCAGTGATCTCTGATCTTCTCATATCTGCCTTTGAATTCTGGTGTCTCATTATTTTCGACAAACTTATTCAGCTCTTTCTTCCACCTCATGAATAGTTCTGCCATCCTCTTAAGAGCAAAAGACTTGATTAATTTCTCTTTAACTGGGTTCTCTGGATTATCCTCTGGCGGTAGGGTGAAATTTGACTTCAGCTCAGTCCAAAGATCATTTTTCTGCATATCATTGACATAAGACACCTCAGGGTCTTCTGTAACCGGCTTAAACCATTGCTGGATGCTTATCGGGATATTGTCCCTAACCAGAACCCTACACTGAGCAACAAATGCGCTCTTTGTCCGGAGGGGTTCAATCGGTTGGCCGTCGGGCGCGATTGCTATGATCTCAAACTTTTCATCCGAGCTCAACTTTTTCTTCGGGACTCGTCTCTTTACCAAAGTTGTGCTCGATCTGGAGGGCTAGAAAAAAGAACAAAGACTTAATTAATATGTGTACATACCAAAATAATGAATGCATCAATCAGCTAGTCAGCACAGGCTTAACTAATATATATACCTGGCCGGACTCGGTTCGGTCACCGGAGCCGTCATCACGGTCTCCTTCTTGCACCGGCATTGGGTCACCGGAACCGTCCTCATGTTCTTCTTCTTGCACCGGCATTAGGTCACCGTAGCCAGCTTGTTCACCCTCTCCTTCTAGACCATCGGTTTCGTTGAGAAACAACGAGATGGCATCACTTCCTTCTGCGATTATGTCCCTCAACAACGCTTCTTTTGCTTCATCTAGGGCGGTGTCCATAGTTTCTACAAATATTTACAACATGGCAATTATTATTCAAACATGACAGATGGATATATTAGTGCCAAACGTAGAACTAGCTACCTAATCATAGTAAGCTATCGGGAGGGGGTATATATCGACAACGACGACACTACATCTATGTCCCTCGACGACCGTCGTTCCCGATAAAAAAAGAGGAAGAAGAAGAAAAAAAAGAGAAGAAAGAATAGAGGAGAAGAACTCCTCTATTCTTTCTTCTCATTTTTTTCTTCTTCCTCTTCTTTTTTTCCTCTTCTTCCTCTCATGTTCGAGAGCATCGCCGAGGGGTCGGGAGGTTGCCTAGTGTCAAAGTATTCAACAAAACCATGTCTTCATCACTAGGCGAAAGTAACATGTGCATGATGGTACGAATCTCTCCAAAGTTATTTTGGAACAGAGTCCTAGATAGGATAATTCGCTTTTTGGTACAAAATTCAGCAAGAACCTTCCAAATATCGTTATTTGGAAGGTCTTTGCTGAAATTCGTACAAGAAGGCAAATTATCCTATCCGGGACACCATTCCAAAATAATTTTGGAGGACTTCATCATGCCCTGGTTACTTCTGGCTAATGATGAAGCCATGGATTTCTTCAATACTTTGACACTAGGAAACCTCTCTCGACCCCTCGGCAATCCTCGACCCCTCGAACCCTCGACGACCCTGGAACCCTCGACCCCTCGGTGATCCTCTTCTTCCTCTCATGTTCGAGAGGATCACCGAGGGGTCGGGAGGTTGCGTAGTGTCAAAGGATTCAACAAAACCATGTCTTCATCATTAGGCGAAAGTAACATGTGCATGATGGTACGAAGCTCTCCAAAGTTAATTTGGAACGGAGTCCTAGATAGGATAATTCGCTTTTTGATACAAAGTTCAGCAAGAACCTTCCAAATATCGTTATTTGGAAGGCCTTTGCTGAAATTCATACAAAAAGGCAAATTATCCTATCCTCGACCCCTCGAACCCTCGATGACCCTGGAACCCTCGACCCCTAGACGACCCTGGAACCCTCGACCCTCGACCCTATAGAACCCTCGAACCCTCGACCCTCTACCCTAGTTCCCGAGCCTCAACCCCTCGGCGATCCTTGACACCCTCGTTCCTGATAAAAATTAAGAAGAAGAAGAAGAAGAAAAGAGGAGAAAAAAAGGAGAAGAAGCTCCTCTATTCCTTCTTCTTCTCCTCTTTTTTTCTTCTTCTTCCTCTTCTTCCTCTCCTCATCTTCTCCTTCTTCTTCTCCTTCTTTCTCTACTTATTTTCCTTTTCCTTATTTTACTTTTTCCTCTCCACTAACATAAAATGCACTAACCTAAAATGCAACAAACATAAAATGCACTAAATCGATCAACTAACCTAAAATCAGTGATAAAATGCACTAACCTTAAATCGATATCTACTAACAACTTAAAAAAATTAATACATATATGAAAAAATGCATATATGAAAAAAAAGATCATCATAACATCAACAGAAAAAATAGTATTTTTTCTAAAAATCTATCTTTTGCATATATACATCAACATATATATACACTAACCTAAAATGCACAAAAATGCTATCGGAGAGGGGGTATATCGACCCCCCTCATGTATCCACATACACACATCTATACATACATACATTTCTCATATATACATACATACATTTCATATATATAAGTTTTTCTTCTTCTTCCTTTCTTCCTTCTTCCTAGCTAGATATATAAATTATTTCATATATAAAATACATATATACTTGCATATATGTATAAATTTTTGCATATATAAACTTTTGCATATATAAAGTTTTTCTAAAATCTAACTTTTGCATATATGAACATATATACACAGAGAACATATACATATATGCACATTTTTATAATAATGAAAAAAATAAGAGGAAAGGGCGCCGGCGGCCGGACCGAAGGTGGCGGCGTGTGGTCGGGGCGACGGCGACGGGGTTGGGGAAGGGGCAGCGCACGTGGCGACGGCGACGGGGTCGGGGAAGGGGCAGCACACGCGGCGACGACGACGGGGTCGGGGAACGGGTGGCGCGCGCGAAGACGACGACGGGGTCGGGGCAGGGGCGGCGCGCGCGGCGACGGCGATGGTGTCGGGGACGGCAGTGGCGGCGACGTTGTCGGGGCAGTGGCTCGGCGGCGGCGACGGCGAGGTGGACCAGCCTAACGGCGTCGGGGCAGGGCTCGGCGGCGACGGCGACGAGGAGCAGAAGGCGTCGGGGCGAGAAGAAT
>NW_025229377.1:14813-16052 GCF_018294505.1 Triticum aestivum | reverse complement strand
AGATGGATTTTAGCGAAAAATGCAAAGTGCTGTATATATAGAAAGAGCATTGGTCCCGGTTGGTGCTACAACCCGGGACCAAAGGGCGGGAAGCGGCGGCCTTTGGTCCCGGTTGGTGGCACCAACCGGGACTAAACGGGGGCATTAGTCCCGGGTCGTAGCACCAACCGGGACTAATGCTCCCCTTTAGTCCTAGTTGGTGCCACCAACCGGGACCAAAGGCCTGTGCTGCCCCAAACCCAAATATTTAGTCCCACCTCGCTAGTTGAGAGGGAGGCACACCTGTTTATAAGGTGCGGTGCGCCTTCCCTCTCGAGCTCCTCTCTAAAGCAGGCTTTCAGGCCTAACACTGCAATCTGTGCCTGTGGGCCTACTGGGCCTCCCGCGGGCCTGAATCCTGGCCCATGCTAGGGTGTCTAGTCGTATTCAGGCCGTGGGGCCCAGTAGGTGGCATTTTTTTGTTTTTTTGTTTTTTTTGTTTCTACTTAGAACTAAATACTTATAGTTTTGTAGTGATTTCTTTTTTATTTTAGGTCACGAAAATTATAAACTTTCTGTTAGTGGCATTAGTTTTAAAATTTGAATAGTTTAAATTTGATTTTTTTTTAATTTGTGTGAATCACTAGTTTATGAATAACTTTACTATAAAAATTGATTTTTGAGTCAATCTTTTTCCTGCTATTTAATATTACTGTGTTTTATCATTATACTCAATTTGGTAATTTTAGTTAATCGTATCAAATATTATAGGGGTGAGCCCTATTTTTCCAGTTTTTTGTTTTGTTTTCTGCATTATTTATTTCCTTTTGTTTTTTGCTTTATTTTTTAATTCTTTTTGCTTTTAGTTTAGAAAAATTATAAACTTTCTGTTAGTGCCATTAGTTTTCAAATTTGAAAACACTTTTTTAGTTTTTTTGTTTTCTTTGTTGCTTTATTTATTTTATTTTGTTTCTACTTATAACAAAATACTTATTGTTGCTATTTTTATTTTTTTCCAGTTTTTTTGTTTTGTTTTCTGTATTATTTATTTTCTTTTGTTTTTTGCTTTATTTTTTAATTCTTTTTGCTTTTAGGTCAGCAAAATTATAAACTTTCTGTTAGTGCCATTAGTTTTAGAAAAAATATAAACTTTCTGTTAGTGCCATTAGTTTTCAAATTTGAATAGTTAAAATTTGAACATAGATGCACCTATAGAGAAAATTCGACCTAAATTCATAGTTTTCAAATGAACTCTGAAAA
>NW_025229377.1:14080-14606 GCF_018294505.1 Triticum aestivum | reverse complement strand
TATTGAGCCGTAACCATAGATAATCTTCATTGTTTATCAGGATGCTTGGGTCAGCCTTGACATTGAAGGGAGGAATTTCATGAAACTTTTCATAATCTTCAGACATGTCTGTCTTGCCGTCCACTCCCAGGATGTCCCTTTTTCCTGAAAAACTATGTGGCGCTTTGGCTCATCGTATGATGTATTCGCTTCCTTATCTTTTCTTTTTCTCGGTTTGGTAGACATGTCCTTCACATAGATAACCTGTGCCACATCATTGGCTAGGACAAACGGTTCGTCAGTGTACCCAAGATTTTTCAGATCCACTGTTGTCATTCCATACTGTGGGTCTACCTGTACCCCGCCGCCTAACAGATTGACCCATTTGCACTTAAACAAAGGGACCTTAAAATCAGGTCCGTAGTCAAGTTCCCATATGTCCACTATGTAACCATAATATGTATCCTTTCCGCTCTCGGTTGCTGCATCAAAGCGGACACCGCTGTTTTGGTTGGTGCTCTTTTGATCTTGGGCGATCATGTAAAAT
>NW_025229377.1:11592-13582 GCF_018294505.1 Triticum aestivum | reverse complement strand
TATTCCCATTTATCTCGTATCCTTTGTAAGTCAATACAGTCAAAGATGGTCCCCTGGACAACAAGTACAACTCATCACAAACAGTGTTGTCACCTCCGAGACATGTTTCCAACCAAGTGCTAAAAGTCCTGATGTGTTCACATGTAATCCAGTCGTCGCACTGCTCCGGGTGTTTGGAGCGCAGATTGTTCTTGTGTTCATCGACATACGGGGTCACCAAGGTAGAGTTTTGTAGAACTATGTAGTGTGCTTGAGACCAAGAATATCCGTCCCTGCATATTATTGAGTCTCTTCCAAGAGTGCCTTTTCCAGTCAGTCTCCCCTCATACCGCGATTTAGAGAGACCTATCTTGTTAAGGCCAGGAATGAAGTCAACACAAAACCTGATAACATCCTCTGTTTGATGGCCCATGGAGATGCTTCCTTCTGGCCTAGCGCGACTACGGACATATTTCTTTAGGACTCCCATGAACCTCTCAAAGGGGAACATATTGTGTAGAAATACGGGCCCCAGGATGACAATCTCGTCGACTAGATGAACTAGGACGTGCGTCATGATATTGAAGAAGGATGGTGGGAACACCAGCTTGAAACTGACAAGACATTGCGCCACATCACTCCTTAGCCTTGGTACGATTTCTGGATCGATCACCTTCTGAGAGATTGCATTGAGGAATGCACATAGCTTCACAATGGCTAATCGGACGTTTTCCGGTAGAAGCTCCCTCAATGCAACCGGAAGCAGTTGCGTCATAATCACGTGGCAGTCATGAGACTTTAGGTTCTGAAACTTTTTCTCTGGCATATTTATTATTCCCTTTATATTCGACGAGAAGCCAGTCGTGACCTTCATACTGAGCAGGCATTCAAAGAAGATTTCTTTCTCTTCTTTCGTAAGAGCGTAGCTCGCAGGACCTTTATACTGCTTCAGAGGCATGTCGTCTTTTTCGTGCAAACGTTGCAGGTCCTCCCGTGCCTCAGGTGTATCTTTTGTCTTCCCATACACGCCAAAGAAGCCTAGCAGGTTCACGCAAAGGTTCTTCGTCACGTGCATCACGTCGATTGAGGAGCGGACCTCTAGGTCTTTCCAGTAGGGTAGGTCCCAAAATATAGATTTCTTCTTCCACATGGGTGCGTGTCCCTCAGTGTCATTCGGAACAGCTAGTCTACCGGGACCCTTTCCAAAGATTACGTAGTGTAAATCATTGACCATAGCAAGCACGTGATCACCGGTGCGCAGGTATATACTTTCAGTGTCATCTAAACAGTGCGTGCATGCGTGGTATCCTTTGTTTGTCTGTCCTGAAAGATTACTGAGAGCGGGCCAATCGTTGATGGTCACGAACAGCAACGCCTTAAGATTAAATTCCTCCTGTCTGTGCTCATCCCACGTACGTACACCATTTTCATTCCACAGTTGTAAAAGTTCTTCAACTAATGGCCTTAGGTACACATCAATTTCGTTGTCGGGTTGCTTAGGGCCTTGGATGAGAACTGGCATCATAATGAACTTCCGCTGCATGCACATCCAAGGAGGAAGGTTATACATACATAGAGTCACGGGCCAGGTGTTGTGATTGCTGCTCTGCTCCCCGAAAGGATTAATGCCATCTGCGCTTAAAGCAAACCATACATTCCTTGGGTCCTTTGCAAACTCATCCCAGTACTTTTTCTCGATTTTTCTCCACTGCGACCCATCAGTGGGTGCTCTCAAGTTCCCATCTTTCTTTCGGTTCTCATTGTGCCATCGCATCAACTTGGCATGCTCTTCGTTTTTGAACAGACGTTTCAACCGTGGTATTATAGGAGCATACCACATCACCTTCACAGGAACCCTCTTCCTGGGGGGCTCGCCGTCAACATCACCAGGGTCATCTTGGCTGATCTTATACCGCAATGCACCGCATACCGGGCATGCGTTCAGATCCTTGTATGCACCGCGGTAGAGGATGCAGTCATTAGGGCATGCATGTATCTTCTCCACCTCCAA
>NW_025229377.1:4787-10984 GCF_018294505.1 Triticum aestivum | reverse complement strand
CCTAGAGGGCATACGACCTTCTTTGCTGCGTATGTACTGTCGGGCAATTCGTTATCCTTTGGAAGCTTCTTCTTCAATATTTTCAGTAGCTTCTCAAATCCTTTGTCAGCCACAGCATTCTCTGCCTTCCACTGCAGCAATTCCAGTACGGTACCGAGCTTTGTGTTTCCATCTTCGCAATTGGGGTATAACCCTTTTTTGTGATCCTCTAACATGCGATCGAACTTCAGCTTCTCCTTTTGACTAATGCATTGCGTCCTTGCATCGACAATGACCCGGCGGAGATCATCATCACCGGGCACATCGTCTGGTTCCTCTTGATCTTTAGCAGCTTCACCCGTTGCAGCATCATTGGGCACATCGTCTGGTTCCTCTTGATCTTCACCAGCTCCCCCCGTTGCAGCATCACCGTATTCAGGGGGCACATAGTTGTCATCGTAGTCTTCTTCTTCGCCGTCTTCCATCATAACCCCTATTTCTTCGTGCCTCGTCCAAACATTATAGTGTGGCATGAAACCCTTGTAAAGCAGGTGGGAGTGAAGGATTTTCCGGTTAGAGTAAGACCTCGTATTCCCACATTCAGTGCATGGACAACACATAAAACCATTCTGCTTGTTTGCCTCATCTGCATCGAGAAACTCATGCACGCCCTTAATGTACTCGCGGGTGTGTCTGTCACCGTACATCCATTGCCGGTTCATCTGCGTGCATTATATATAATTAAGTGTCAAAATTAATAGAAGTTCATCATCACATTAAAACCAAAGTGCATACATAGTTCTCATCTAACAACATATAGCTCTCCAGAGCATCTAATTAATTAAACCATACATTGGAACTATGTAAAACATTTCAATGCGAAAACAAATGTGATCATAATCGCAACCAAGGTAACAATTGATCCAACGGCATAATGATACCAAGCCTCGGCATGAATGGCATATTTTCTAATCTTTCTAATCTTCAAGCGCATTGCATCCATCTTGATCTTGTGATCATCGACGACATCCGCAACATGCAACTCCAATATCATCTTCTCCTCCTCAATTTTTTTATTTTTTCCTTCAACAAATTGTTTTCTTCTTCAACTAAATTTAACCTCTCGACAATAGGGTTGGTTGGCATTTCCGATTCACATACATCCTAGATAAATAAAATCTATGTCACGTTGGTCGGCATAATTTTCATAAACAATAAATGAACCAATAGTTATAAAGATAATATACATACCACATCCGAATCATAGACAGGACGAGGGCCGATGGGGGCGGATACCAAAACCATCGCACTATATAAGATGCAATAATAAATGTAAGAAAATGATACAAGTATCTATCTAAACATACAAGTAAGAATATTTTTCCTTTCAGAAAGAAGATAAGAACAAGAGGCTCAACATGGTGGTGTCGGTGATGTGATCGGCGCGGGTGATCGACGGCGGTGAAGACGGGGACGGGGCGTGACGGACCGCTAAATCTAGACAAATCTCGAGGAAAATGGAGCTTGGAGGTCGAGCTTCGAGAGGAGAAAGCTTAAGTAGTGTGGCTCGGGCATTCCATCGAACACCTCATGTGCATAGGAGGTGAGCTAGAGAACCACAAAGCCCTCTCCCCCTCGGCCAGAAAAAACAGAGCACTGTGCTCTGCTCTTGCGCTAGGGGGTATATATAGGCACCTCATTGGTCCCGGTTGGTGACATGAGCCGGGACTAAATGGGAGCCTTTGGTCCCGGTTCAAGCCACCAACCGGGACCAATGGTGGTGGGCCAGGAGCGAGGCCCATTGGTTCCGGTTCATCCCACCAACCGGGACCAAAAGGTCCAGATGAACCGGTACCAATGGCCCACGTGGCCCGGCCGACCCCTGGGCTCACGAACCGGGACGAATGCCCACATTGGTCCCGGTTCTAGACTGAACCGGGACTAATGGGCTGACCCGGCCTGGACCAAAGCCCTGTTTTCTACTAGTGATTGTAATTCATGGTAAAAGAGAACCAGTCAAATAATACTCAATGTAAACTAACAATAATACATGCAAATGACAGCGGTGCTCTTCAACTGGTGCTTTTTAATAAGAGGATGATGACTCAGCATAAAAGTAAATAGATAGGCCCTTCACAGAGGGAAGCAGGGATTTGTAGAGGTGCCAGAGCTTGGTTGTGGAATAGAGATGAATAATATTTTGAGCGGTATACTTTCATTATCAACATAACAACCGAAAGATCTCAATATCTTACATGCTACACACATTATAGGCGGTTCCCAAGCACAATAGTAAAGTCTATACTCCCCCACCACCAACAAGCATCAATCCATGGCTTGTCCAAAACAATGGGTGCTTCCAACTAACAACAATCCTAGGGGAGTTTTGTTTGCAATTATTTTGATTTGATTTTAGCATGGGACTGGGCATCCCGGTAACCAGGCATTTTCTCGTGAGTGAGGAGAGGACTCCACTCCTCTTGAGAATAATCCACCTAGCATGGAAGATACAGACGGCCCTAGTTGATACATGAGCTATTCGAGCATACAAAACAGAATTTTTTTTGAAGGTTTAGAGTTTGGCACATACAAATTTACTTGGAACGGCAGGTAGATACCGTATATAGGAAGGTATGGTGGACTCATATGGAATAACTTTGGGGGTTTATGGAGTTGGATGCACAAGCAGTATTCCCGCTTAGTACAAGTGAAGGCTAGAAAGAGACTGGGAAGCGACCAGCTAGAGAGTGACAACAGTCATGAACATGCATTAAAATTAATCAACACTGAAAGCAAGCATGAGTAGGATATAATTCACCATGAACATAAATATCATGGAGGCTATGTTGATTTTGTTTCAACTACATGCCTGAACATGTGCCAAGTCAAGCCACTCGAATCGTTCAAAGGAGGATACCACCCCATCATACCACATCACAACCATTTTAATAGAATGTTGGCACGCAAGGTAAACCATTATAAAATCCTAGCAAATTAAGCATGGCATGATCAACTATAATCTCTAATTGTCATTACAAACATGTTTCATTCATAATAGGCTGAATCAGGAACGATGAACTAATCATATTTACAAAAACAAGAGAGGTCGAGTTCATACCAGCTTTTCTCATCTCAGTGAGTTCATCATATATCGTCATTATTGCATTTCACTTGCACAACCGAATAGTGTGGATAATAATAATAGTGCACGTGCATTGGACTAAGCTAGAATCTGTAAGCATTCAATACATGGGAGAAGACAAGGTAATATGGGCTCTTTGTTAGATCAACAATAATGCATAAGAGAGCCACTCAACATTTTCATCATGGTCATCTGCTCTCGACCCCCAAAGAAAAGAAATAAAACTATTTACACGGGAAAGCTCCCTACAAGCAAAAGAAGAACGATAAATCTTTTTGGGTTTTCTTTTTTAATTACTACTACTACAAGCATGGAAAATAAACTAGCTAAAAGATACAAATATTTTTTTTGGTTTTTGTCTTAAGGTTTTTCAAACACACAATAAGAAAGCTTTAAAAAGAAAATAAACTAGCATGGATGATACAATGAAAAAGTATGAGCACCGACAACTGGCATGAGTGTGTGAACATGAATGTAATGTCGGTGAGGAATATGTACTTACCCAAACTTAGGCTTTTTTCCTAAGCTGGTCTATGCCCATGGATGGCCTGGTGGATATCCAAAGTTCAAGCTGGGGTCATACTGAGATGCATTAGCTACTACCTGAAGGGCTGCAGCTTGGAGGCGGGCTGCCTCCGTCCTCCTCTCGTACTCGTTCGCCTCCTCCCTGGTTATAACATATCTCCTTTTTACCTGAAAGTCAAAGAAAGTAGGAGCAGGGAGAGCGACATGATAGGTTCGTCGTCTATCAAACATTAGTCGTTACTGGAGGGACTGATCGTTCATCTCAACAAACTGATGATGAACCATAGCATTATAATCTAAATAAGCAGGAGGCAACTCAATATCATCTCCGCGTATGGGTATCTCAAGAAAATCAGCTAAATGGGTTGCATAAATTCCACCAAAGAAATCTCTATTGATACTATTATTATGCAACCTACATGCAACAATGGGCCCAAAGTTATATTGTCTATCTCCTAATACAGCACTCTTGAGAACACTAAGATCGGGAACGCACATGTGACATGCATCGTCCTTACCGTTAATACATCTGCCTATAAAGAGAGCAAAATAATGTGTGGCAGGAAAATGAATGCTCCCTATGGTAGCTTGTGTTATTTCTCTAGATTACCCCATAGTAATACTAGCATGAAAATCTTTATATTCAGATTTGCGAGGTTCACTAATATTACCCCACTGTGGGAGTTTACAAGCAGTATTAAAATCTCCTAAGTCCTTGGTATAAGATTTATCATAAAGATCAAACAAGATAGTTTGAGAATTGCGTGATGATGCAAATTTAAATCTTCTCACAAAGGAATCAGTTAGGTAGTAGTACTGAGGGCACTTATCTGGCATGAACCCTCAAGTTCAGAGTACGCACATATGCTTCAAATTCCTCCTTAATTCCTGCCTGAACCATGAAATTTTTTGACGACCATTCACAAGGCCGCACTTGAGATTCTCTTGGTAGTTCATGGTCGGGCTCACGTATCGCGCGCCTGGGTCCTTGCTTCCTTGAGGAACCACCTTGGTACATTTTCCTAAACATATTTCTTCCTCTAAAAAATTTCTGAAATTTTTAGTAACTCAAAACAAAAGTGAACCAAACTCAACAAGATTGATAGCAACTGCTCCTACAAGTGCCTAGAGGCTATATCATGCATTAAAACTACTTTTGACCACATAAATTTGATATGCAAGCTCAAGAACAGGGTCACCTAAGCAGCAAAAATTTGCAATAAATAAAGCACTAGAACCAAAACTAATTGGACCATTCGAGGAGTCACATACCAAAGAACAATCCCCCAAAGCAGTTTTGTGAATGGAGGTTTGAGAAAGGAGATCGAAAATGGCAGCAAGATGAGCTAGAACTCGGGTTTGATCTGGTGGGTGATTTTTTCTAGAGCAACACGAAGTGTGTGGGTGTAAGGATAAGTGGAGGGGACCCACATGGGGTCCATGAGGAAGGGGGCGCGCCCAGGGGGGTGGGCGCACCCTCCACCCTCGTGGGCACAGGGTGGGCCCCCTGACATGTTCTCAGTGCCAATAGTTCTTAAATATTCTGGAAACAAATCATATTTCATTTCATGGCATTTGGAGAACTTTTATTTTAGGGGTATTTTTTACTGCAAGGATAATTCAGAAAACAGACATAAAATACTATTTTTGCTTTATTTAAAATAAATAACAGAAAGTAAAAAAAGAGGGTACAGAAGGTTGTGCTTTCTAATTTCATCCATCTCATGCTCATCAAAAGGAATCCACTAAAAAGGTTGATCAAGTCTTGTTAACAAACTCTTTCCAAAGCGCATGAAACCGGAGAAATTTTGAATGGCACTAGGTTACCTCAACGGGGATATGCATGTCCCCAACAATAAGAATATCATATTTCTGCTTGATAGTAGGAAGAGGAAATGCAAAACCTCCAATAGTACTTGTTGAAAATTTTCCAATAGAATTGATACTATGGACTTGAGGTTGTTTCCTCGGAAAGTGTACCGTATGCTCATTACCATTAACATGAAAAGTGACATTGCCTTTGTTGCAATCAATAACATCCCCTGCAGTATTCAAAAAGGGTCTACCAAGGATAATCGACATACTATCATCCTCGGGAATATCAAGAATAACAAAGTCCGTTAAAATAGTAACGTTTGCAATGACAACAGGCACATCCTCACAAATACCGACAGGTATAGCAGTTGATTTATCAGCCATTTGCAAAGATATTTCAGTAGGTGTCAACTTATTCAAATCGAGTCTACGATATAAAGAGAGAGGCATAACACTAATACTGGCTCCAAGATCACATAAAGCAGTTTTAACATAGTTTCTTTTAATGGAGCATGATATAGTTGGTACTCCTGGATCTCCTAGTTTCTTTGGTATTCCACCCTTAAAAGTATAATTAACAAGCATGGTGGAAATTTTAGCTTCTGGTATCTTTCTTTTATTAGTAAGAATATCCTTCATGTACTTAGCATAAGGGTTCATTTTAAGCATATCAGTCAAACGCATACGCAAAAAGATAGGTCTAATCATTTCAGCAAAGTGCTCAGAATCCTCATCA
>NW_025229377.1:0-4777 GCF_018294505.1 Triticum aestivum | reverse complement strand
GGCGCGGGTGATCGACGGCGGTGAAGACGGGGACGGGGCGTGACGGACCGCTAAATCTAGACAAATCTCGAGGAAAATGGAGCTTGGAGGTCGAGCTTCGAGAGGAGAAAGCTTAAGTAGTGTGGCTCGGGCATTCCATCGAACACCTCATGTGCATAGGAGGTGAGCTAGAGAACCACAAAGCCCTCTCCCCCTCGGCCAGAAAAAACAGAGCACTGTGCTCTGCTCTTGCGCTAGGGGGTATATATAGGCACCTCATTGGTCCCGGTTGGTGACATGAGCCGGGACTAAATGGGAGCCTTTGGTCCCGGTTCAAGCCACCAACCGGGACCAATGGTGGTGGGCCAGGAGCGAGGCCCATTGGTTCCGGTTCATCCCACCAACCGGGACCAAAAGGTCCAGATGAACCGGTACCAATGGCCCACGTGGCCCGGCCGACCCCTGGGCTCACGAACCGGGACGAATGCCCACATTGGTCCCGGTTCTAGACTGAACCGGGACTAATGGGCTGACCCGGCCTGGACCAAAGCCCTGTTTTCTACTAGTGATTGTAATTCATGGTAAAAGAGAACCAGTCAAATAATACTCAATGTAAACTAACAATAATACATGCAAATGACAGCGGTGCTCTTCAACTGGTGCTTTTTAATAAGAGGATGATGACTCAGCATAAAAGTAAATAGATAGGCCCTTCACAGAGGGAAGCAGGGATTTGTAGAGGTGCCAGAGCTTGGTTGTGGAATAGAGATGAATAATATTTTGAGCGGTATACTTTCATTATCAACATAACAACCGAAAGATCTCAATATCTTACATGCTACACACATTATAGGCGGTTCCCAAGCACAATAGTAAAGTCTATACTCCCCCACCACCAACAAGCATCAATCCATGGCTTGTCCAAAACAATGGGTGCTTCCAACTAACAACAATCCTAGGGGAGTTTTGTTTGCAATTATTTTGATTTGATTTTAGCATGGGACTGGGCATCCCGGTAACCAGGCATTTTCTCGTGAGTGAGGAGAGGACTCCACTCCTCTTGAGAATAATCCACCTAGCATGGAAGATACAGACGGCCCTAGTTGATACATGAGCTATTCGAGCATACAAAACAGAATTTTTTTTGAAGGTTTAGAGTTTGGCACATACAAATTTACTTGGAACGGCAGGTAGATACCGTATATAGGAAGGTATGGTGGACTCATATGGAATAACTTTGGGGGTTTATGGAGTTGGATGCACAAGCAGTATTCCCGCTTAGTACAAGTGAAGGCTAGAAAGAGACTGGGAAGCGACCAGCTAGAGAGTGACAACAGTCATGAACATGCATTAAAATTAATCAACACTGAAAGCAAGCATGAGTAGGATATAATTCACCATGAACATAAATATCATGGAGGCTATGTTGATTTTGTTTCAACTACATGCCTGAACATGTGCCAAGTCAAGCCACTCGAATCGTTCAAAGGAGGATACCACCCCATCATACCACATCACAACCATTTTAATAGAATGTTGGCACGCAAGGTAAACCATTATAAAATCCTAGCAAATTAAGCATGGCATGATCAACTATAATCTCTAATTGTCATTACAAACATGTTTCATTCATAATAGGCTGAATCAGGAACGATGAACTAATCATATTTACAAAAACAAGAGAGGTCGAGTTCATACCAGCTTTTCTCATCTCAGTGAGTTCATCATATATCGTCATTATTGCATTTCACTTGCACAACCGAATAGTGTGGATAATAATAATAGTGCACGTGCATTGGACTAAGCTAGAATCTGTAAGCATTCAATACATGGGAGAAGACAAGGTAATATGGGCTCTTTGTTAGATCAACAATAATGCATAAGAGAGCCACTCAACATTTTCATCATGGTCATCTGCTCTCGACCCCCAAAGAAAAGAAATAAAACTATTTACACGGGAAAGCTCCCTACAAGCAAAAGAAGAACGATAAATCTTTTTGGGTTTTCTTTTTTAATTACTACTACTACAAGCATGGAAAATAAACTAGCTAAAAGATACAAATATTTTTTTTGGTTTTTGTCTTAAGGTTTTTCAAACACACAATAAGAAAGCTTTAAAAAGAAAATAAACTAGCATGGATGATACAATGAAAAAGTATGAGCACCGACAACTGGCATGAGTGTGTGAACATGAATGTAATGTCGGTGAGGAATATGTACTTACCCAAACTTAGGCTTTTTTCCTAAGCTGGTCTATGCCCATGGATGGCCTGGTGGATATCCAAAGTTCAAGCTGGGGTCATACTGAGATGCATTAGCTACTACCTGAAGGGCTGCAGCTTGGAGGCGGGCTGCCTCCGTCCTCCTCTCGTACTCGTTCGCCTCCTCCCTGGTTATAACATATCTCCTTTTTACCTGAAAGTCAAAGAAAGTAGGAGCAGGGAGAGCGACATGATAGGTTCGTCGTCTATCAAACATTAGTCGTTACTGGAGGGACTGATCGTTCATCTCAACAAACTGATGATGAACCATAGCATTATAATCTAAATAAGCAGGAGGCAACTCAATATCATCTCCGCGTATGGGTATCTCAAGAAAATCAGCTAAATGGGTTGCATAAATTCCACCAAAGAAATCTCTATTGATACTATTATTATGCAACCTACATGCAACAATGGGCCCAAAGTTATATTGTCTATCTCCTAATACAGCACTCTTGAGAACACTAAGATCGGGAACGCACATGTGACATGCATCGTCCTTACCGTTAATACATCTGCCTATAAAGAGAGCAAAATAATGTGTGGCAGGAAAATGAATGCTCCCTATGGTAGCTTGTGTTATTTCTCTAGATTACCCCATAGTAATACTAGCATGAAAATCTTTATATTCAGATTTGCGAGGTTCACTAATATTACCCCACTGTGGGAGTTTACAAGCAGTATTAAAATCTCCTAAGTCCTTGGTATAAGATTTATCATAAAGATCAAACAAGATAGTTTGAGAATTGCGTGATGATGCAAATTTAAATCTTCTCACAAAGGAATCAGTTAGGTAGTAGTACTGAGGGCACTTATCTGGCATGAACCCTCAAGTTCAGAGTACGCACATATGCTTCAAATTCCTCCTTAATTCCTGCCTGAACCATGAAATTTTTTGACGACCATTCACAAGGCCGCACTTGAGATTCTCTTGGTAGTTCATGGTCGGGCTCACGTATCGCGCGCCTGGGTCCTTGCTTCCTTGAGGAACCACCTTGGTACATTTTCCTAAACATATTTCTTCCTCTAAAAAATTTCTGAAATTTTTAGTAACTCAAAACAAAAGTGAACCAAACTCAACAAGATTGATAGCAACTGCTCCTACAAGTGCCTAGAGGCTATATCATGCATTAAAACTACTTTTGACCACATAAATTTGATATGCAAGCTCAAGAACAGGGTCACCTAAGCAGCAAAAATTTGCAATAAATAAAGCACTAGAACCAAAACTAATTGGACCATTCGAGGAGTCATATACCAAAGAACAATCCCCCAAAGCAGTTTTGTGAATGGAGGTTTGAGAAAGGAGATCGAAAATGGCAGCAAGATGAGCTAGAACTCGGGTTTGATCTGGTGGGTGATTTTTTCTAGAGCAACACGAAGTGTGTGGGTGTAAGGATAAGTGGAGGGGACCCACATGGGGTCCATGAGGAAGGGGGCGCGCCCAGGGGGGTGGGCGCACCCTCCACCCTCGTGGGCACAGGGTGGGCCCCCTGACATGTTCTCAGTGCCAATAGTTCTTAAATATTCTGGAAACAAATCATATTTCATTTCATGGCATTTGGAGAACTTTTATTTTAGGGGTATTTTTTACTGCAAGGATAATTCAGAAAACAGACATAAAATACTATTTTTGCTTTATTTAAAATAAATAACAGAAAGTAAAAAAAGAGGGTACAGAAGGTTGTGCTTTCTAATTTCATCCATCTCATGCTCATCAAAAGGAATCCACTAAAAAGGTTGATCAAGTCTTGTTAACAAACTCTTTCCAAAGCGCATGAAACCGGAGAAATTTTGAATGGCACTGGGTTACCTCAACGGGGATATGCATGTCCCCAACAATAAGAATATCATATTTCTGCTTGATAGTAGGAAGAGGAAATGCAAAACCTCCAATAGTACTTGTTGAAAATTTTCCAATAGAATTGATACTATGGACTTGAGGTTGTTTCCTCGGAAAGTGTACCGTATGCTCATTACCATTAACATGAAAAGTGACATTGCCTTTGTTGCAATCAATAACATCCCCTGCAGTATTCAAAAAGGGTCTACCAAGGATAATCGACATACTATCATCCTCGGGAATATCAAGAATAACAAAGTCCGTTAAAATAGTAACGTTTGCAATGACAACAGGCACATCCTCACAAATACCGACAGGTATAGCAGTTGATTTATCAGCCATTTGCAAAGATATTTCAGTAGGTGTCAACTTATTCAAATCGAGTCTACGATATAAAGAGAGAGGCATAACACTAATACTGGCTCCAAGATCACATAAAGCAGTTTTAACATAGTTTCTTTTAATGGAGCATGATATAGTTGGTACTCCTGGATCTCCTAGTTTCTTTGGTATTCCACCCTTAAAAGTATAATTAACAAGCATGGTGGAAATTTTAGCTTCTGGTATCTTTCTTTTATTAGTAAGAATATCCTTCATGTACTTAGCATAAGGGTTCATTTTAAGCATATCAGTCAAACGCATACGCAAAAAGATAGGTCTAATCATTTCAGCAAAGTGCTCAGAATCCTCATCA
>NW_025229376.1:22178-23840 GCF_018294505.1 Triticum aestivum | reverse complement strand
GTTTGAGTTTCTTGGATGCTTATTTTGGTTATCATCAGATCAAGATGGCAGTCAAAGATCAGGAGAAGACGGCTTTTATCACTCCTTTTGGAGCTTTCTGCTACGTGTCTATGCCTTTTGGGCTGAAGAGTGCCCAGGCTACTTACCAACGGTGTGTGCAGAATTGTCTTCACGATCAAATTGGAAGTAATGTTCATTCTTATGTCGATGATATAGTGGTAAAATCCAGGAAGGAGGAAACCTTGGTCGCAGATCTGAAAGAGACTTTCGATAATCTTCGGGTCTATAAAATGATGCTTAACCCGGCCAAGTGTGTTTTTGGAGTCCCAGCAGGAAAGCTCTTGGGTTTTCTGGTGTCTAACCAAGGTATTGAGGCTAACCTGGAGAAAATCAAGGCAATTACATCCCTGGCCAAACCAACATGCATCAATGATGTTCAATGACTGGCGGGTCGTGTCGCTGCTTTGAGCCGGTTCATAAGCCGTTTAGGGGAGAAGGCAATGCCTCTATATCAGATGATGAAGAAAACATATGATTTTGTTTAGAGTGATGCTGCAAACTCTGCTTTTGAAGATCTGAAGACACAACTTGCTGAGCCTCTGGTCCTGGCTGCTCCAGTTGAGAAAGAGCCGCTGCTGTTATACGTGGCCGCCAATTCACGAGCTGTTAGTGTGGCTATTGTGGTGGAGCACAAGGAGGCTGGCAAGGAGCATCCGGTTCAACGGCCAGTTTACTACGTCAGTGAGGTGCTAATTGAATCTAAGCAACGATATCCACATTGGCAGAAGCTCATATATGGGGTGTTCATGGCAAGCCAGAAGCTTAAGCATTATTTTTAGGGACATCCAATCACCGTGGTTAGCTCTCCTCCTTTGGGAGACATCATTCAAAACAGAGAAGCCACTGGACGAGTCGCCAAGTGGGAGATTGAGCTTGGGTCTCATGGGTTGAAGTATGTGCCACGTACTGCGATCAAATCTCAAGCACTAGTTGACTTCATTAATGACTAGACAGAGATGCAGATGCCAGAAGAAAAACCAGACAACACGTATTGGACTATTCATTTTGATGGGTCCAGACAGTTTGAAGGCTCGGGGGCTGGAGTTGTTTTAACTTCTCCTCAAGGTGAAAATTTTTGTTATGTGTTACGGTTGATGTTTCCTTGCACTAACAATGCAGCAAAGTATGAAGCTTTGCTCCATGGTCTTCGAGTGGCAAAAGAGATGAGTTTGAGCCGGGTCAGATGTCTTGGCGACTCAGATCTAGTGGCTCAACAGGTATTAGGCAAATGGGATTCCAAGGACCCTCTCATGGCGGCTTATCATCGGGAGGTTGATGCTGTTGCAGGGCATTTTAAAGGTTATCAGGTGGAGCACATTGACCGTCGAAAGAACGAAGTAGCTGATGCTTTAAGCCGGTTGGGGTCTCAGCGTAAGCCGGTACCACCTAACACCTTTTTGGATGTTTTGCATAACCCGTCTGTCAAGTTGCCCACAGAAGAAGATTTAGTTGTTCCTGACCTGGAGGCGCAATTGGTGGCGGCTCTTCATGTCATCCCAGATTGGACAGTGCCGTTCTTGGCTTACATGACCCGGGGAGAGTTGCCAGTGGATGAGACCCTGGCTCGACAGATAACCCGGCGGTCTAAGTCAATGACGATTT
>NW_025229376.1:19925-20455 GCF_018294505.1 Triticum aestivum | reverse complement strand
CACTAGGGGGCTTCTTGATTGTATCCGAATCATAGCTTAACCCCTTTTGGGTCCGACTTGGATCGTATTCGAATCAGGGTCGTTAAAAACCTCTCAAGGTCATTTGGGGGCTTCCTGTTCAAACATAGGTCGTATTCGAACCAAAGAGAATATAGCTATCGGTACCCTCTTGATCGGTGCAACGCCACAACCACTGGGGGCTATATGGTCATATTCGAACCCTAGCTTAACCCCTTTGGTCCGGTTTACTGATCGTATTCGAATCAGAAGCCACCAACCTTTAAATATAAGGTTAAATCATGCTTGTTAACTGTTAATTGCCTTTGAGTTTCTTGTTGCAAATCATTAGCATGATCTTCTTCGCCGGCTTGTCTATTTGACAACAAGGCTACCAAGGTATGATGATCATTAAAGTATTCAAAGGTATTGATTTCTCTGAAAGATTGAGTTATCAACTTCATTACCCGGGTTACTCAAGCCGGTGGTCTAAGGATCATAGGTACAAGTATGGCTATTATTTATATATAATT
>NW_025229376.1:15265-18722 GCF_018294505.1 Triticum aestivum | reverse complement strand
AGTTTAGATAAAGCATTCTGCAAAAAGAGCATACTCAGATGAGTCAAGATTTCGCTTAAAGTTCAGCAATCAAGATTCAAGTCTCAAGTAATTTACAAAAAACCACTTGACACTTGGGGGCTAATGTATGCCAAATCAAATTTTTATGACTCTAAAGACATACTTTAAGTCCCAAGTCCTTTACAAAGTAACAACACTTGGCACTTGGGGGCTAATGTATGCAATTCAGCAAGTTTCTCAAGGTTAAGCCGGAATATTAAGTTCGTTGAATACGGTACAAACCAATTTAAGGTACCGGCTCATTTATGATTAAAAGGAGCTGGCCCTTGGGGACTACAGGTGAAGTTTTGTTTTATTTTATTAAAATTCAAGAAAATCAAAGGTAAAGGTCTTGGCCTATATGCTAAAGTCTACAGATCATTCCGGTTGTCTCATAATCTGAAGACTTGGGGGCTGAAGGAATATAGATAAGCCGTAAGAACATACCTCGTATTTCAGCTGCAACTATTTGACCATTTCGATCTTAGAGTCGCGACTAGAGTGCACATGGCTGAGATAGCCGGATAAAATATCGTTGGCATTTAGATGGTCGTAATTGGCAACGTCAAAGCGAACTTTCTGCCTCACCAATGCCACTTGTTTCGCAGTACACCGAGCCAACGCGGTTGGATTCCCTGGTTCAATAAGGCGGCTCCCGGTGATCTGAACGTCTTGTGTAGACGGTGATGGCGGGTTGGTTGAGCTTGATGGTCTAGTAGCATAAGGGTTCACAGTGGTCTCATCAAATGACGGCTCAGGAGGATTTGCTTCTGCATCAACATGCGGGTCTTCTGGAGCATCGGTTAATGGAGAAGATGGCCTGGTCGGGTCAGATGCAAGCATCGGCGGGTCTTCCGCTGGTTTAGCTGCCTTTGCCTTCTTGGATTTAGCTTGGCCACTAAGAGAAATGTTGCAGGATTGTCAGTATAAAGATACAATTTGAACAACTCGAAAAAAGGAGGATTTTTTCATTACCCAGGGGCAGTCTTGAAGGCCGAAAATTGCGTCTGCGATGAGTCGCCAGAAGAGCGAGACACCTCCTGAAAAGATAAAAACAAAGTTAAAGTAAGGCTGGGGAAAGGATCCATTAAATAGAGTTAAATATAGAAAGAAGTAAACCTCGTTCGGGCGTTTCTGAGGAGTCTGTTGAAGAACAACAGCCGACTCATCTTCGGTCCGAGCCTGACGACGGCATTCATGTTGTTGTTTTCTCAAACGAAAATTGGGATCCAAGTGAGCTAACGGGTTAGAAAACCTTACTTTACGGATCACTCGTCGAATTTTTTGTCTTGGCAAAGGCTCTGAGTCGGAGTAAATGATAGTTACATCTGCTTCCATGGCCTGACTGGCCCCGGTGTCATCCTGGTAATGATCAGTGCTAATAAGATTGTTAACAAATTGGCCAAGGGAATCAAGGGCTACCTCCGAATCAGATGTATCATCAAGCTTCATCCAATCTTCAGCAGTGTTCTTCTTTTTCTTTTTTGATCTCTAGGTCGTTTTCTTGGCATTTATGGCGGCGGCTTTCGCTTTCTTGGCAGCCTTGTGGTCATACTTAACTTTCCAGAAGTCAGAATTGGCCTGCAGACAGGTAAAGATGAAAAGTCAGGCAAGTATTAAACAATATGGCTGGGAAAAATACAAAGGAGAGAGTTCAGAATATTCTTACTTCTGGCACCGGGTTAAGCTTGCAGAAGGGGTTTAACCCAACAATGTTGCAATCTTCTTATTTCCCGTTCACCAGAAGGGTCGACATTGAGACAATATCTTCTTCTGTCAATTGAATGGGGCTGTGACGAAGAGAGTCATCCGGGCCTCCACCATACTCATACACCAGCTTTGACCGGCGGCTTAAAGGGATGACCCTCCATGAGATCCAACAGCGGGTCAGATCAACTCCAGTTAACCCGTTCCCCAACAGAGCATTGATCCTTTTGATGGATGGTATCAGCCTCTTGCGTTCAGCGATAGTAAGCTTTCAGGAAGCGCGAACTTGGAGTCAAGACGATCGGGGCGATAACCCGGCAGTGGCTTCTCGTTTGCTAGTGAAGTGTCCTGGTAGTAGAACCAAGTCTGGTTCCAGTCCCTTGGGTGACTTGGTAAGACAATGAGGGGGAAGACGGCACCCTGTCGATGCTGAATTGATATGCCTCCAAGCTCTAAGCTAAGGTCGTTGGTGCACTCATTCTGCCGGTTCAGATAAAAGTATTCTCTAAACAACTCCACGGTCGGCTCTTGTTGAAGATATACTTCACAGAGTACTTGGAAGTTACAGATGTTAGATATGGAATTAGGCCCGATATCTTGAGGATGGAGCTTGAAAAAGTGGAGGACCTCTCTGAAGAACTTTGAGCCGCGCGGTGAGAAGCCACGGTTCATGTGGTCAGTGAAAACGATCACTTCGCCGTCTCTTGGATTGGGTGTTCTTCTTCCGAGTCAGGGGCATGGTAAGACATGATGGTTTTCGCTGGAAGAAATCCTATGGTGAAGAACTCTTTCAAACGTTCCTCAGTTACGGTTGAGGGAACCCAGTTACAGATGGTTGGTGCTTTGGACGGCATGATGTGCAAAGACGAACTGAAAAGAAAGGCAACATGCCGGTTCAGTTTAATGGTGAGATTGACAGTTAAGTAATGATGATGCAAACAAGTAATGGCGGCAAAGTAAAACATGGCATGGAGCTACTCAAAGATCTTAACAAAAGTCCCTTAGTGACCTTGAGACAAAAGGGATCAGAAAATACAATTGCAAGCATGTGAACATAGCAAAAACATAATCAGTTTTCAGACTTAGTGAAAACTGACACATGCTGAAATATAACTCAAGTAGGCATGTTTACGAGCTTGATGCACTCACTACGGTGCAAGTCATGGCAAGACAAGCATACAACCATAGAGAAGGCACAAAATGCAAGCTAGACATGGCAAGAACAATAGCATAGCATGCACGGATCAACTACAACATCACCTGCAAAGTTGCAAACAAGTTGACAATCTGCCCAGATTCGCAAAGTAGCAAAAGTAGAGCTCGAGACTCAAGCTAGGGTGCTCCATAATTGCAAACAAAGACATGGATGGATATAGAACTACAAGATTAACAAACCATCCTTACTGATCATCCTCAAAAGAGGCACGGATCACTAGGAAACAACAGGAACATATGGCATCATGAGATAAACAGATCAAGGACTTAGAGGAATTGCTAAGTCCCTGAAAACAGATTTACCAAGTGCACCACTTTGCAAGCTTGCACTAGTCACCACACACATCACAAAAAAACATGGGTTGCACCTCTGGAAAGATGACAAAACCCTTAACAAAACACATGTACAACTCATGGGCATAGCATGCACACATTAATCATGGCAAAAATGACAAAAACCTAAACGGAGTAGCAGATCTGACCATTAACTCAAGTA
>NW_025229376.1:9501-11405 GCF_018294505.1 Triticum aestivum | reverse complement strand
AACTAGACTGCTATAAGCGTCTGATCGGGAAGTACCGATCCTTCGCGTAATGCGAAAGAAATGTGACAGCCTGGTTTTCCCCTCTTTTCTTTGGCTGATTTTCAGTTGGTTTGAATTTGAAAATTGGAGTTTTGAATCTTTTCATATGGACTTAAACACTTGGGTACCCCTTGGCTTTCACCCAAGTGTCCCATTTCCCTCTCTAACCATCATTCCCACTCTGTTTCACCTCAAAATAATAATTGTAATATTTTTCTTAAATGAAAAATATTCATTTCCCTCTCTTAAACCCTAGCTAGCTCAATGTGCTCCAAAGCAACCCCAATTTTTCTTGCCCACAAAAATCCGAGAAAATTCACAAATATTCTTTGACCCATAGGGCACCTTCCTAAGCAAAAATATTGCATAAATTTTTGGAATATTTTTGCTACATAAAATATTTTCTGTTCTGGACAGAAATGGTGGTTTCTACAGCAACTACCATTTTACTTGCTCCGTTGTGGCTGTTTTTTCTTATGCATCATTAGCTTAATAGATGATTGCTAACCTCCAAAGCCCAGCCCTCAACTCCCAGCCATTTGACCACATTAAGCTCTCAAAGTTACTGATCAGAAACTTACTAGGCGGTTGAAATCTATCCTACTACGTCTGGGTCCAAACCAAAGCATGGTAATCTTCAAAACTACCACGAACAACAAGCCAGACATGAAATTTGGACTTAGGTCGGCCTGAGGGCAGAGTTCACGCGGTGACCACACGTGTACACATTGCCAACCTGTGTGCCAACACGCTCTGAGTCTCGCCCGAGCCTCTGTTGCTCGCGTGCTCACTTTCCCGACTGCCTAGCCTTGCCAAACTTCGCCACAATCTTTGTCCAAGCTCTCTTAACTCCCTCCTGGCGCTCGCTGACGCTAGAGCTCGCCCCAGCGAGCATGGGCGCGGTCCGGCCAACATAACAGTGCGGTGCACACTATCCTCGTCGTCACCCCAGTGCCCCTATGTTCTTTCCTGTTCGCCCACAGTCCCCGCGTGAGCTGCGTCGCCTTCTCCCCCTCTCGCTGACGCCGTTCATCGCCGGGCACCGTGTCCAGGTGTCCACCGACAGAGCCCGAACCCCCCTCGGCACTCGGCTATAAATGGAGCCCTCCCCAGCCTCCTCGAGCACCATCCACACCTCCCACACACTCCACAATCTCGTAGGTAGCCATAGCCCGGCCGGGCAGGCCGTGGTCCACCGTCGCTGAGCTGGAGCTCGCCGGCGATCCCCTTGGGTCGTCTCCGTAGCTCCGGCCCCTTCCAAGCCTGGGCAACCCTTCTAGAGCCTCCGCCGCTCTCCGGTGGTGCTGTTCTGCCTGGTTGGAGCCCCTGGAGTCGCCTCTGTTCGTCGTCGTCTTCGTCTTCGGCGACCTCCGCTCTCTGCCTCTATAACGCCCCATAACACCCGTCGGTGGTCGTTACTCCTGACGGGATCTAGACTGGCCCCATAGATCAATACTAGTCTTTTCTACGCACTTTGTCCTCACTCATGCGCACCCGGGAGCAACTTCCCGGTCGGTCACCCATCCTGACACTACTCCAAGCTGAGCATGCTTAACTTTGGAGTTCTGTCCGAATGGGCTCCCGGAAAAGAAGGAATTCCTTATTGATATGAGTAGTCTATCATCCCTAATAAGCCAGGCCATCACATACACCCCCACTCAGAGGAACCGACATCCTCATCGGGCCACAAGAACATTCCCTCTTGGCACATATGTCTGTGCATCCAGTCCGATACATGTACCATGCCGTGTGCCACGATGGGTCACAAACGTCATGAGCAACATAACCGCGCACCTGTCCGCAAACATCCGTGTAACCGCGAGGGTCGGCTCTGATACCAACTTGTAATGCTCCAGACACACCCG
>NW_025229376.1:3190-4898 GCF_018294505.1 Triticum aestivum | reverse complement strand
TCTGTGCAATAGAGGAGTTAAAGTTTTACAAAGAGCATGTTGACCTGGCAGACATGACATCACTAAAGAAACCAACAACAGAGCATGAGCCGGTGTTGAAGTTCAAATCAACTGATGACACCAAGATGGTTGACTTTGTGCCTGGCGACTCATCCAAGCAGTTCATCATCAGTGCAAACTTGGATCCAAAATAGGAAAGCGCGCTCATCGAGTTCATCCGTGAGAACTGGGACATCTTCGCATGGAAACCTTCAGACATGTCGGGTGTCCTGAGGGAACTTGTGGAGCACACTCTCAATATTGATCCAAAGTTTAAACCTGTCAGACAGTTTCTCCGACGGTTCAATGAAGAAACACACAAGGCCATTGGAGAAGAGGTGGCCCGGCTTTTGGCAACTGGGTTCATTGTAGAAGTCTTTCACCCGGAGTGGTTAGCCAACCCGGTGCTTGTACTCAAAACGAATGGCACCTGGCGTATGTGTGTGGATTACACTGATCTGAACAAGGCTTGTCCGGCTGATCCTTTTGCCCTCCCCCATATTGATCAGATCATTGATGCTACGACGGGTTGCGCATGTTTGAGTTTCTTGGATGCTTATTTTGGTTATCATCAGATCAAGATGGCAGTCAAAGATCAGGAGAAGACGGCTTTTATCACTCCTTTTGGAGCTTTCTGCTACGTGTCTATGCCTTTTGGGCTGAAGAGTGCCCAGGCTACTTACCAACGGTGTGTGCAGAATTGTCTTCACGATCAAATTGGAAGTAATGTTCATTCTTATGTCGATGATATAGTGGTAAAATCCAGGAAGGAGGAAACCTTGGTCGCAGATCTGAAAGAGACTTTCGATAATCTTCGGGTCTATAAAATGATGCTTAACCCGGCCAAGTGTGTTTTTGGAGTCCCAGCAGGCAAGCTCTTGGGTTTTCTGGTGTCTAACCAAGGTATTGAGGCTAACCTGGAGAAAATCAAGGCAATTACATCCCTGGCCAAACCAACATGCATCAATGATGTTCAATGACTGGCGGGTCGTGTCGCTGCTTTGAGCCGGTTCATAAGCCGTTTAGGGGAGAAGGCAATGCCTCTATATCAGATGATGAAGAAAACATATGATTTTGTTTAGAGTGATGCTGCAAAATCTGCTTTTGAAGATCTGAAGACACAACTTGCTGAGCCTCCGGTCCTGGCTGCTCCAGTTGAGAAAGAGCCGCTGCTGTTATACGTGGCCGCCAATTCACGAGCTGTTAGTGTGGCTATTGTGGTGGAGCACAAGGAGGCTGGCAAGGAGCATCCGGTTCAACGGCCAGTTTACTACGTCAGTGAGGTGCTAATTGAATCTAAGCAACGATATCCACATTGGCAGAAGCTCATATATGGGGTGTTCATGGCAAGCCAGAAGCTTAAGCATTATTTTTAGGGACATCCAATCACCGTGGTTAGCTCTCCTCCTTTGGGAGACATCATTCAAAACAGAGAAGCCACTGGACGAGTCACCAAGTGGGAGATTGAGCTTGGGTCTCATGGGTTGAAGTATGTGCCACGTACTGCGATCAAATCTCAAGCACTAGTTGACTTCATTAATGACTAGACAGAGATGCAGATGCCAGAAGAAAAACCAGACAACACGTATTGGACTATTCATTTTGATGGGTCCAGACAGTTTGAAGGCTCGGGGGCTGGAGTTGTTTTAACTTCTCCTCAAGGTGAAAA
>NW_025229376.1:0-1815 GCF_018294505.1 Triticum aestivum | reverse complement strand
CACTAGGGGGCTTCTTGATTGTATCCGAATCATAGCTTAACCCCTTTTGGGTCCGACTTGGATCGTATTCGAATCAGGGTCGTTAAAAACCTCTCAAGGTCATTTGGGGGCTTCCTGTTCAAACATAGGTCGTATTCGAACCAAAGAGAATATAGCTATCGGTACCCTCTTGATCGGTGCAACGCCACAACCACTGGGGGCTATATGGTCATATTCGAACCCTAGCTTAACCCCTTTGGTCCGGTTTACTGATCGTATTCGAATCAGAAGCCACCAACCTTTAAATATAAGGTTAAATCATGCTTGTTAACTGTTAATTGCCTTTGAGTTTCTTGTTGCAAATCATTAGCATGATCTTCTTCGCCGGCTTGTCTATTTGACAACAAGGCTACCAAGGTATGATGATCATTAAAGTATTCAAAGGTATTGATTTCTCTGAAAGATTGAGTTATCAACTTCATTACCCGGGTTACTCAAGCCGGTGGTCTAAGGATCATAGGTACAAGTATGGCTATTATTTATATATAATTTCCTGCTACATTAACTAAAGAGTTAGTTTCAGCCCTTGTCCTTTATTTATATCTATTTTCTGTTTTCTATTATGATAAACATATTGGATATAAGTCTGGTGTTTTAACCCGTTCGGTTCTAAGCCGCCAAGCCAGTCTTTTCTCTTGTATCTACAGGGAACAGAGTTAAGGTGTTACAGAAACAATCATCAAATATAATGCATATATTGCCATCAGGAAACACAGAGTCACATACAGTGTTTTATGCACGATGGCATAAGCAAGGCATTCAGTGTTTTCATAGCTAAATTATTGCACGGATTTTTATAAGACAATGAAGATGGTTATTATTCCTCCCTCACCAGTTCACCGCCCTGTGTTGGCTGGAAGTTGGGTTTTGACCAGTCAAAACCATTCACGGTGACGAATTCTGCTTCATCATCGATCAGGCCTGCCGGGTCAACTTCCGGGGCAAATGTATTTTCTCTTACAGACGGGATCAAATCCGTCACCTTGTATGAGGGAATCGCCATCTTCTTATTTTCAGCATCAAAACCCGGCTGATATTTGTCAATGTTGGTATCATCTCCAAGGGTAGTTGCCTGAGGCCGGACTCCGCGCACGCAAGCCATGAAGTCATCCTGCTCAAAGGGAGATCCATCTTCCTTCATGGTGGGATAGCCTCTGGCCACGTCCGCCGGGTCTAGGTCTGGCACCCAAGCCTTGGAGCGGCTCAGGGCAGTCAAAGCCCCGGCTCGCGCACAGGAGCGCTTCACTTCTTGAAATATGGCAGGAAGGATTGATAGTTTCTTCAAAACGTTGCTGAGCTGGTTGGGTCCTTGATTGGCAGGAGAGATGGCGGCAAGTGCCCATTGTGCGCCAATATACAGTTGTTCTACTAAAGTGTACACTGCCTTCAGTTTAATCAAAGGATTTTGGCTCATGTTCTTGCTTCATGGGCCTGCGCATGTTTTAAAAACAAAGTCAGCTCGCGGCTTATATTCTGGATCAGCAAAAAGTACATAAGATTAAAAACGGACGTCTTACCAAAGATGGCGGCCACCATTTGAGACACCCGGCCCTTTAAGCCATTCATCTCGGTTGACACCTCTTCAAGGGCTGCTTCGGCTCTCTCAGCGCGTTGTGTCATAAGCATTTTTTCCTTTGCCCAGGTCTTCTTCTTGGCAGCCAAACTAGTCTTTAAGTTTTCCGTCTCAGAGAGACTTACTTGCAATTTGGAGTTAGCAGACTTGATTTCTGTTTCCTGACCTGCTAGCCGGGTCTTCGCATCAGCCAATTGCGAGTT
>NW_025229375.1:11705-23855 GCF_018294505.1 Triticum aestivum | reverse complement strand
CGGCAATGGAGTGCCTGCTGCGATCGGTGCCGCCGGAGATGGTGTCCACACTCGCCGTCAAGCCCACGGCGAAGGACGCTTGGGGCACGATCAAGACAATGCGGCTGGGCGTGGCGCGTGTTCGCGAGGCCAAGGCGACGTCTCTACGCCGCCAGGACGAGGCAATCAAGTTCAACGACGGCGAGGGCATCGACGACTTCGGTATGCGCCTATCCTCTCTGGTAACTCAGCTTGAGCTGCTTGGTGACAAGATTGGCGAGCCCACCGTTGTCCGCAAGTTTCTCTCGGTCGTCCCCAAGGCCTACTCGCAGATGGCGTGTGCGATCGAGACACTGGTCGACCTCAACACTCTGGCGCTCGAGGAGCTCATCGGGCGGCTGAAGGCCGGCGAGGAGAGGTACGATCTGGACGGCGCTCCCTCCGGGGCTGATGGCGGCGGTGGCAAACTGCTCCTCATGGAGGAGGAGTGGTTCGCGCGTCTAGCTGCGTGAAGGGGATGGATCGTCCAACAGCAACAGCCGTGGCCGTGGGCATGGCAGAGGGCGCGACCGCGGACCGGCGGTCGTGGCCAGAACGGCGGCCGTGGCACCAGCAGTGGGGACAAGTCTAAAGACATCTGCCTCTACTGCAAGCGGGCGGGGCACTGGGCGCGCGAGTGCAAGGCCCGGCTCAAGGAGCAGGCGAATCTCGTCCAGGCCGGCGGTGAGGACGAGGAGCAGAGCCTGCTGATGGCCCAAACCTGCGGGCTCTCCGACCACAACTCTATCAGCGCAGACGCCGCGCCGGTCCACCTCGTCGAGGACACTGCCCAGGTTCTCCTCGGGCATGAGGGGAGCGGCGGCGCCGGGAGCGGCCTGTGGTACTTGGACACGGGTGCATCCAACCACATGACTGGCGATCGCGCCGTTTTCGCCGAGCTCGACACGGCTGTCACCGGCACCGTCAAGTTTGGGGACGGCTCGGTCGTCAACATCCGCGGTCGAGGAACCATCCTCCTGGCGTGTATTACATCCCGCGGCTGCGCTCTCACATAATCATCCTGGGCCAGCTCGACGAGAGCGGCTGCCAGGTGCTGATCCAGAACGGCGTCCTGCGCGTGCGCGACCGGGAGCGTCGCCTCCTCGCCAAAGGTACAGAGAGCACCAAATCACCTGTACTCTGTTGCGTTACGGATCGCGCAGCCTGTGTATCTTGCAGCGCACAGCGACGGTGACACGGCGTGGACCTGGCACGCGCGCTACGGGCATCTCAACTTCGACGCTCTGCATAAGCTAGCGCGCCAGGACATGGTGCGCGGCCTGCCCGTGGTTGAGCATGTGGATCAACTCTGCGACGCGTGCCTAGCGGGCAAGCAGCGGTGCACCGCGTTTGCACAGCAGGCCAAGCACCATGCACAGGAGCGGCTGGAGCTCGTGCACGGCGACCTCTGCGGGCCGATCTCGCCAACGACACCGAGCGGGAAGAAATACTTCCTCCTATTGGTGGACGACGCCACCAGGTTCAGGTGGCTCGTGCTACTCGCAACAAAGGATGAAGCCGCAGCGGCGATCAAGCGCGTACAAGCTCTCGCGGAGTCTGAATCAGGGCGCAAGCTGCACATGCTGCGGACGGACCGCGATGGAGAGTTCACGTCCGGCTCATTCACGGCGTATTGCGCCGAGCTGGGCGTCAGCCGTCACCTCACCGCCCCGTACTCACCGCAGCAGAACGGTGTGGTGGAGCATCGTAACGGCACGGTGGTGGGCATGGCCCGGAGTCTTCTGAAGGCCAAGCGCGTTCCCGGTGAGTTCTGGGGCGAAGCAGTCACGACGGCAGTGTTCCTGCTGAACCGCGCGCCCACCAAGAGCCTGGATGGCGTGACGCCATTTGAGGCATGGCATGGACGCAAGCCGAACGTGCATTATCTGCGCACTGTTGGGTGTGTAGTGCATGTGAAGGACACCCGCCCTGGACTCAAGAAACTCGACGATCACAGCCGGCCGATGATCTTCATCGGCTATGAGCCCAGCACCAAGGGCTACAGAGCCTATGACCCAACAACTGGGCGCGTGCACATCACACGCGACGCCATGTTCGACGAAGGGGCGCACTGGGACTGGGCAAGAGAGGAAGGTGCCGTGAACACGTTCAGCGGGGCCGACACGTTCGTGGTCGAACACCTGGTGAGAAAATCTCCAGGGGCGACAGATGGGAGGGAGGGGGCGGGTGCAGCCACCTCGCCTCCGACCACACCACCAGCGTCTCCAGCGCCATCAACAACAGCTTCGTCAAGCCCAGCACCGTCAACTCCATTTTCTGTTAGTCCAGGAAGGGTGGAGCTGGTTTCGCCACCAACATCGTTCAGCGACAATGTGCTCGACGCGGCAGACGACATAGAGCGAGAGCACCGGTTCCGCACCTTGCAGAACGTGCTGGACTTCGGCCCGGCGGACGACCCAGACGAAGAGCTACACCTGCTTGCCGCTGAGGAGCCGAGCTCGTTCACTGAGGCAGAACAAGAATCAAGTTGGCGGGGCGCCATGATCGAAGAGTTGAGCTCGATGGAGGACAATCAAACATGGCAGCTCACTTCTCTCCCTCCTGGTCATCGCGCCATTGGCTTGAAGTGGGTTTACAAGGTCAAGAAGGACGCGCGCGGGGAGGTACTCAAGCACAAAGCTCGGCTCGTGGCGAAGGGCTATGTACAACAGCACGGCATCGACTACGATGAGGTGTTTGCCCCAGTAGCGCGCCTCGAGTCAGTACGGGTGCTGCTGGCACTCGCGGCGAATGCGGTCTGGGCCGTTCATCACATGGAGGTCAAATCGGAGTTCCTGAACGGCGAGCTCCAGGAAGAAGTCTATGTGCAGCAACCACCGGGATTTGTGGTCGCCGGCAAGGAGCATCTTGTCCTGCGCCTGAACAAGGCGCTGTACGGTCTGAAGCAGGCTCCCAGAGCGTGGAACACCAAGCTGGATACATGTCTGAGCAAGCTGGGGTTCACGCGCTGTCCGTCAGAGCACGCGGTGTACGCACGGGGCACGGCGACCACACGCCTCATCGTGGGCGTGTACGTGGACGACCTGGTGATCACCGGGTCCGACACAGAGGAGATCATCAAGTTCAAAGGAGAGATGCAGAAGTTGTTCAAGATGTCTGATCTGGGTCTGCTGAGTTTCTATCTTGGAATCGAAGTGAAGCAGGCAGAGGATGGCATCGTCATTTCACAGAGAGCGTACGCACGGAAACTCCTGGAGAAGAGTGGCATGGCTGGATGCAAACCTTGTCACATCCCCATGGAGCCTCGTTTCAAGCTATCAAAGGAGAGCACGGCGCCACCAGTGGATGCGTCAGAGTACCGCAGCGTCGTCGGCAGCCTGCGCTATCTGGTGCACACGCGCCCTGACCTGACCTTCTCGGTTGGGTACGTTTCGCGCTTCATGGAGGCGCCAACTGAAGAGCACCGCACCGCCGTCAAGCACATCTTGAGGTACATCGCCGGCACTCTGCATCTGGGCTGCAAGTATGGCAGAGGAGATGGTGAGCCTGAACTGACCGGTTACAGCGACAGTGACCTTGGCGGCGATGTGGACACACGCAAGAGCACCTCCGGGACCCTGTTCTTGCTCGGAGGAGGAGTGATAACCTGGCAGTCACAGAAGCAGAAGATTGTGGCACTCTCCAGCTGCTAATCAGAGTACGTCGCAGCTACCACAGCAACCTGTCAGGGAATCTGGCTCGCGCGCCTGCTCAGCGAGTTCAGAGAAAAGGAAGAGAAGACAGTGAGACTCAAGGTCGACAACAAATCCGCAATCTCTCTGGCGAAGAACCTGTGATGCATGACAGATCGAAGCACATCGAGCTCAGGTATCATTTCATCAGGGATTGCGTGGAGACAAACAGGATCGAACTTGAGTATGTGGCAACAGAATTTCAACTTGCAGACATGCTCACCAAGCCCCTTGGTTGTGTTCGACTGCCTGCGCTCAAGCATCGGCATGATCGAGGCAACACCCTGAACGATCAGTTTAGGGGGTGATTGTTGGGTAAACTTCAAAGTTCAGGTTCAGGTTTTTAGATGTCGATAGGTTTCAGTTTCATCAGGGTTTTTCAGTTTCGTCAAATAAGCCCGAGCTGCGACTCGGTTTTAGTTAGAGCTTTTAGCGGTGCCCTGACCCGATCGTGGGATGGCACGAAAGCACGGTCAAGGCGCCATGGCGGGCGAAGCGCGAGGGGCGCTGGGATGGCGGCGTCCACTACTCGCACGAGCTCCGCGTTCCGTTCTAATTCGGTTGGAAAACCTCTGAATAAAAGTGCAGAAACAGAAAATCTGCGGCAAGTGAGCAGCGCAAAGACTCTCTCCCTCTTCACACTCACTCTCGTGTAGAACTCCGGTGATCGCCGGAGAAAGAGCCGTCGAGGTCTTCCTGACACTTCATGCCGACGGGCGCCTTTGTGGTGCAGATCATGGCATGGCCTCATGGGTAAGATGGACTGGCAGCAGCCAACTTCTACATACGGGCAGCCGGTGCGCGACATCTGTCTCTGGTATGTGGAGTACCATGTGTTGATATGTTTTGGTAATCGATTGGATTTCGTTTGTTTGTACGCCCGCTCCATACATATACATACAATCGAAACTATTAACAAGAGAAAGAATTATTATTTTCTAAATTCAGATTAGCAAGCATGAACTGATGTACTATAGATTCTCTACACTTTTCTCATAGACATTGTACCAAACAAGAGTTAGAAATTTCTGACATAGCATATTGTGTGTTTTATTGTTCAGTTAAACACATGACATTAACCAAGGGCAGCATGTTTTATATTGAAGAAACAACGTGAAAATTATATTTTGTGGGGTTCTCAGATTTTCCAGCAGGTGCATTTAATAGCTTTGAGATATCGCAGGTTGCAATCTTATTTGTAATTGTACAGCTAATACATCAGTCTAACATGCACTAAGCCCCTGTCCTTTTGGATGTTCCAACTATCACTACTACATCTATCCATGGGACCCACTCGCTATCTGTATGAGGTATTGTGTGAACAAAACAACCACTGTTATGCTCAAGACACTCCACATCCATATTTCCAACTGTAAGTACGTAAGGAAATGTATTAGCAGTTTTCGATCAGACCATGCTAAGGATATGGCGATGCATTATTCTTCACCAGTGAGGGGCCAATCAAGCTGCAACCCTTAATAAGACTGCACCTATATGTGCTACTAATATATCTCTTTCCAATGTGTTATTAATTTCTGCCCCCATTATAATATAGGTCATCATATATGTGCGATGGGGTCGGTAAAGCTGTAAATCTCGCTACCCCATGGACAAGGATAAAAATAGAACAAGGTGAGTATCGCTTCTTGATATGGTGCGTGTTAGTACTTCATATTGGATCGTAATTTTTTTTGTGTTTTAGTAAGTCTGATTTGACTGTGTATTAAATAAGGAATTATATGTACAAGAATTTCTCGGCTTGATTCTTTTAAAATGCATGCCTACAACTATCAATTATCAATAGCTGTAGTAAGCCAATGATCACCCAATGCACAAGATTTTTGTTTGCATTTGTATTATGAACAGCTGTAAATTCATGATTGGAATGGCCGAGTGCTCATAAAATGTCCCTTTTTAAGTTTAAACCAAGCGAGCACGGTTCGTCTGTTCAATAACAATGCAAAATATTGCTATGTAATCCATACAGCAATAAAAGTAAATTTGTCACCTAAGACTATCGTCTATGTAGTACATATATCTATCTTTTAAATTTATATGTATTCCAACATGTGATTCATGTGCGCAGATACTAATACCTTATATGTAAGGTTCTTCGCTATTCAAAAAATGCTTTTCCGATGCTCTGGTTTTCTTCAAATTCCAAACCTATCAAGTCGTGGTGTTTGTTGAATCTCAAATTATTGGTTGTGTATTGCTTGATTGTTTCATTCACACCATTCCATCGTAAGTGTCAAGCGGATCAGATATCTGAGAATACTGTTCTTAATACTCTCACAAGAATGAACTATTTTACGGGACAAATATTTATAGCAGTAAGGAAAATTTATAATTAGCTTAGCAGGCCATAGTTCATGCAATTTAACATTTTCCTACGGGACTATAGTTGGTACAAATGCTAACATTTTGAGACAATACATGTATAGATGTCCTAGCATATAAATATACAGACTAGACCTAACAAGTAAGGCAACTCTTTATACTTTTGAAATGAGATAAATAATAATTTCAAACTTCCTTATATATTATAAAGGAGAGTAAAATCGTATATAGAATTAAAGTGCACACTTACTATTTTTGGTCACATCTTATAACTATTGTGTTCTCACCCAACTAACTCATTAGTGGAAATGAATTCTCCTATGAATCCCCAAGTTCCAAATCCTTTAGAACTTTTCATATGGACGACCAATATAACTTTACGCAGAAAATAGTTATATGGTATATAGATTATCATGTAAAAGTATTTAGTAACTAGGCCGTGCGAATGCACGGGTTGGCGACTAGTACAACAAGTACTTGACAGTGTGTGGTGGTACCTGGAGAAAATACCCCAGAGCTGGCTGTAACCAAGGATGATCTGAATACTGGAGGACACTATAACCGCCCCCCTGTATGGCCCGCATGCTCTTGAGGAACCTCTGCTCAAATATGGTTTTGATTAGACCATACCATTAAAGAATTTCTGAATGTGCGGATACTAGAATGTGAAAGTGAATGAATGATTGCTCACCTCGTGCTCGTCAGGTATGGCCGCGAGCGACGAGTCCTGCACGATGGATGCGGAAGGCGTAGGAGCCGCTTATGACCGTGGACAGCCGCGTCCCGAAGAACGACTGCAGCAGTGTGTTGATGCCGGTGACGAATAGCAGCCTCTGCACCACCCTCACCCTGTCTCCCTGCAACCCATCCGAGATGGCAAGCCGAGAACACACCAGACATTGTTGGCACTGAAACTTGTGACGCCAGGCGCCAACCCATGGGGGGTGGCGCGAATCAAGAAACGCAGAGGCGCACTCACGTCGCTCCCGCCCATCATGGGCACCAGCACCGAAGGGATCATGACGGCCGTGCCCAGCGCCAGGATGTAGTGCTGGAAGTCAGCCTGTGCATTCAGTTTTTTCGGTTTGATTCAGTTCGGTTTATACGGTTTTTGGTTTATACGGTTTTTATACTTCGGTTTATACGGTTTTATACATAGATACGGTTCGGTTGACATCTCTTTCCAAGATCTAGGCTGGTCAAGTACGACCTACACATGCACTAGTAGAAAACAGGGCTTTCGTTCGGGCATGGCAAGCCCATTAGTCCCGGTTCAGTCACGAACCGGGACCCATGGGGGCATTCGTCCCGGTTCGTGAGCCCAGGGGGCCGGTCGGGGCCTCGTGGGCATTGGTCCTGGTTCGTATGGAACCATTTGTCCCGGTTCGAGGCACGAACCGGGACTAATGGGCCTCGCTCCTGGCCCACAACCATTGGTCCCGGTTCTTGGCATGAACCGGGACAGAAGGCCCGGATTTAGTACCGGTTCTAGCCACGAATCGGGACAAATGAGCTGCCTATATATACCGCATCGCTGCAGCAGAGCACTCCACAGTGCTCTATTTTTTCTGGCCGTCGAGGGGAGGGCATTTGGGTGCTCTAGCTCACCTCCTATGCACATGAGGTGTTCGATGAAATGTCTGAGCCACACTAGTTAATCTTTCTCCTCTCGAAACTCGACCTCCGAGCTCCATTTTCCCCGAGATTTGTCTAGGTTTAGCGGTTCGTCACGTCCTGTCCCCGTCTTCACCGCCGTCAATCGCCCGCGCCGATCTCATCGCCAGCACCACCGTGGTGAGCCTCTTGTTCTTATCTTCTTTCTGAAAGAAAAAAATTCTTACTTCAGATAGATACATGTCTAATTTTGTTACTTTTATTATTCCTTCTTATTATATAGTGCGATGGTTTTGCTATCCGCCCCCGTCGGCCCTCGTCCTGTCTATGATTCGGATGTGGTATATATTATCTTTTTATAACTATTTGGTTCATTTTTTGTTGATGACAATTATGCCGACCAACGTGTCATAGATTTTATCTATCTAGGAGGTGGTTGAACCGGAAATTCCAACCGACCCTATTGTCAAGAGGTTAAATTTAGTTGAAGAAGAAAACAATTACTTGAAGGAAAAAATAAAAAAATTTGAGGAGGAGAAGATGATATTGGAGTTGCATGTTGCGGATGTCGTCGATGATCACAAGATCAGGATGGATGCAATGCGCTTGAAGAGTAGAAAGATTAGAGAATATTCCATTCATACCGAGGCTTGGTATCATTATGCCGTTGGATCAATTGTTACCTTGGTTGCGATTATGATCGCATTTGTTTTCGCATTGAAATGTTTTACATAGTTTCAATGTATGGTTTAATTAATTAGATGCTCTGGAGAGCTATATGTTGTTAGATGAGAACTATGTATGTACTTTGGTTTTAATGTGATGATGAACTTCTATTAATTTGCTCACTTAATTATCTATTCATGATGTTCTGTAATGGTTTTTGACACACTTAATTATATATAATGCACGCAGATGAACCGGCAATGGATGTACGGTGACAGACACACCTCCGAGTACATTATGCATGATTTTCTCGAAGTGGCTGAGGCAAACAAGCAGAATGGTTTTATGTGTTGTCCATGCCCAACATGTGGGAATACGAAGTCTTATTCTGACCGGAAAATCCTTCACACCCACCTGCTTTACAAGGCTTTCATGCCACACTATAATGTTTGGACAAGGCACGGAGAAATAGGGGTTATGATGGAAGACGGCAAAGAAGAAGAGGATGATGACAACTATGTGCCCCCTGAATACGGTGATGCTGCAACGGGGGAAGCTGCTGAAGATCAAGAGGAACTAGACGATGTGCCCAATGATGCTGCAACGGGTGAAGCTGCTGAAGATCAAGAGGAACCAGTGCCCGATGATGATGATCTCCGCCGGGTCATTGTCGATGCAAGCACGCAATGCGAAAGTCAAAAGGAGAAGCTGATGTTCGATCGCATGTTAGAGGATCACAAAAAAGAGTTGTACCCCAATTGCGAAGATGGCAACACAAAGCTCGGTACCGTACTGGAATTGCTGCAGTGGAAGGCAGAGAATGTTGTGCCTGACAAAGGATTTGAGAAGCTATTGAAAATATTGAAGAAGAAGCTTCCAAAGGATAACGAATTGCCCAACAGTACATACGCAATAAAGAAGGTCGTATGCCCTCTAGGATTGGAGGTGCAGAAGATACATGCATGCCCTAATGACTGCATCCTCTACCGCGGTGCGTACAAGGATCTGAACGCATGCCCGGTATGCGATGCATTGCGGTATAAGGTCAGACAAGATGACCCTGGTGATGTTGACGGCGAGCCCCCTAGGAAGAGGGTTCCTGTGTAGGTGATGTGGTGTGCTCCTATAATACCACGGTTGAAACGTCTGTTCAGAAACGAAGAGCATGCCAAGTTGATGCGATGGCACAGTGAGGACCGTAAGAAAGACGGGAAGTTGAGAGCACCCGCTTACGGGTCGTAGTGGAGAAAAATCGAGAGAAAGTACCGGGCTGAGTTTGCAGCTGACCCAAGAAACGTATGGTTTGGTTTAAGCGCGGATGGCATTAATCCTTTCGGGGACCAGAGCAGCAATCACAGCACCTGGCCCCGTGACTCTATGTATGTATAACCTTCCTCCTTGGATGTGCATGAAGCGGAAGTTCATTATGATGCCAGTTCTCATCCAAGGCCCTAAGCAACCCGGCAACGACATTGATGTGTACCTAATGCCATTAGTTGAAGAACTTTTATAGCTGTGGAATGGAAACGGTGTACGTACGTGGGATGAGCACAAACAGGAGGAATTTAACCTGCACGTGTTACTGTTTGTAACCATCAACGATTGGCCCGCTCTTAGTAACCTTTCAGGACAGACAAACAAGGGATACCACGCATGCACGCACTGTTTAGATGACACTGAAAGTATATACCTGGACAAATGCAGGAAGAATGTGTACCTGGGCCATCGTCGGTTTCTTCCGACCAACCATCAATGTTGAAAGAAAGGCAAGCATTTCAAAGGCGAGGCAGATCACCGGAAGAAGCCCGCCATGCGTACCGGTGATCACGTACTTGCTATGGTCAATGATTTACATGTAATCTTTGGAAAGGGTCCCGGCGGACTAGCTGTTCCGAATGACGCTGAGGGATACGCACCCATGTTGAAGAAGCAATCTATATTTTGGGACCTACCATACTGGAAAGACCTAGAGGTCCGCTCTTCAATCGACGTGATGCACGTGACGAAGAACCTTTGCGTGAACCTGCTGGGCTTCTTGGGCGTGTATGGGAAGACAAAAGATACACCTGAGGCACGGGAGGACCTGCAACATTTGCATGAAAAAGACGGCATGCCTCCGAAGCAGTATGAAGGTCCTGCCAGCTACGCTTTTACGAAAGAAGAGAAAGAAATCTTCTTTGAATGCCTGCTCAGTATGAAGGTCCCGACTGGCTTCTCGTCGAATATAAAGGGAATAATAAATATGCCAGAGAAAAAGTTCCAGAACCTAAAGTCTCATGATTGCCACGTGATTATGATGCAACTGCTTCCGGTTGCATTGAGGGGGCTTCTACCGGAAAATGTCCGATTAGCCATTGTGAAGCTATGTGCATTCCTCAATGCAATCTCTCAGAAGGTGATTGATCCACGTCCTAGTTCATCTAGTGGACGAGATTTTCATTCTGGGGCCCGTATTTCTACACAATATGTTCCCCTTTGAGAGGTTCATGGGAGTCCTAAAGAAATATGTCCGTAACCGCGCTAGGCCAGAAGGAAGCATCTCCATGGGCCATCAAACAGAGGATGTCATTGGGTTTTGTGTTGACTTCATTCCTGGCCTTAAGAAGATAGGTCTCCCTAAATCGCGGTATGAGGGGAGACTGACTGGAAAAGGCACGCTAGGAGCGGACTCAATAATATGCAGGCACGGGCATTCTTGATCTCAAGCACACTACACGGTTCTACAGAACTCTACTTTGGTGACCCCGTATGTCGATGAACACAAGAACACATGTGAACACATCAGGACTTTCAGCAGTTGGTTGGAACACGTCTCAGAGGTGACACCACTATTTGTGATGAGTTGTACTCGTTGTCCAGGGGACCATCTTCGACTGTATTGACTTACAAAGGATACGAGATAAATGGGAATACATTTTACACGATCGCCCAAGATCAAAAGAGCACCAACCAAAACAGCGGTGTCCACTTTGATGCAGCAACCGAGAGGGGAAAGGACACATATTATGGTTACATAATGGACATATGGGAACTTGACTACGGACATGACTTTAAGGTCCCTTTGTTTAAGTGCAAATGGGTTAATCTGTCAGGAGGCGGGGTACAGGTAGACCCACAGTACGGAATGACAACAGTGGAACTGAACAATCTTCGGTACACTGACGAACCGTTCGTCCTAGCCAATGATGTGGCACACGTTATCTATGTGAAGGACATGTCTACCAGACCGAGAAAAAGAAAAGATAAGGAAGCGAATACATCATACGATGAGCCAAAGCGCCACATAGTTCTTTCAGGAAAAAGGGACATTGTGGGAGTGGAGGGCAAGACAGACATGTCTGAAGATTATGAAAAGTTTCATGAAATTCCTCCCTTCAAAGTCAAGGCTGACCGAAGCATCCTGATAAACGATGAAGATTATCCATGGTTACGGCGCAATAAGCAAATGACACAAGCGAAGAAAAAGTGAAGACTTTCTCCTGCAACTATTATGATAATACCATGCCAACTTTGTAACAGACGAGTATGGTACCATTGTCCGTTTTGTACACGAAGTGCATCTAGTTTTTGCCGTAACCCTCCCAACTTTCTTGCACATGCTATGTGATGAAATGATGATACCATGCCAACTTTCAACCTTTTCAGAGTTCATTTGAAATTCTTTTCAATTTTAGGGTCTTATAGCTCAAAATAATTAGTAAATGCATGAAAAATGGCGCATGAAAAATAACAAAGAAAATAAATAAGTAATTAGAAACAAAATAATATAAACTTTATTAAAATATATAATTAGAAACAAAATAAAATAAAATTTAATAAA
>NW_025229375.1:3303-10602 GCF_018294505.1 Triticum aestivum | reverse complement strand
GTCGCCGCGCGCCGCTCCTGCCCCGATGTATTTTTTAGATATATGTATTTTTTATGTATGGTCATATATGTATGTATGTATTTTTTACATGTTTTTCGTATGTATGTATGTATTTTTTCAATTGTATGATGTTTTAAAAATACATATATGCATAAGTTAGATTTTTAGAAAAGTTTGTAAAAAATACATCAAAGTTAAGAAAATTTAGAATGTGCTAAATATGTCAAAAATGTCAAAAATGATGGTTAGATTTTTGTGGTTGTAAAAGAGTTAATGATGTTAATTTTTGTGGTTGTAAAGGAGTTAGGAAAATTTAGATTGTGCTAAATATGTAAAAAAAAATTGTTCATAGAAAGTCTTTTGTTCATAGAAATTTTTTTGTTCATATACATAAAGTTTTTATATATGACTATGGATATATGAGCAATGATGATCCATGGACGTATGCATTGATATATATGAGAAACGATGTTCATAGAATATTTACCAAGTATATATGTATTTTTGTTCATAGCATTTTTTTCCAGTTATATACGTATGTGGCTATAGATGGATATATATGAGAAATGATGATCCATGGAAAAAATTTATATATGCAAAAGTTACATTTTTAAAAAGTTACATTTTTAGAGGAAAAACAAAAATAAGAAGAGGAAGAAAGGAGAAGAAGAGGAGAGGAAGAAGAGGAGAAATAAAAAAGAAGAGGAAAAAAGAAGAAAAAGGAGAGGAGAAGAAGAAAGGAATAGAGGAGAAGAAGAAAAAATAGAAAATCTATTTTTTCTTCTTCTCCTCTATTCCTTTCTTCTTCTCCTCTTTTTTTTTCTTCTTCTTTTCTTCGATCTTCTCCTCTATTCCTTTCTTCTTATCCTCTTTTTATTTCCTCTTTTTTTCTTCAATCTTCTCCTCTATTAATATCTTCTTCTCCTCTTTTTATTTCTTCTTCGTCTTCTTATTTTTTATCGGATATGTCGTTGTCGATATACCCCGTGTCCCGATAACTTCAACACGAGGGGGGGGGGTTCGACCTACCCCCTCCCCGATAACATTATTTTCCCATGTATGTATGTCGTCGTTGTCGATAGAACCCCCTCCCGGATAACTTCGACCGTGATAACTTATACCACGGGAACACCCCCGGGCCCTCTCGCTCGACCAAAACTCTCGAGGACACCCAAACCCAAAAGAAAACGATGTCGGTCTCCTACCCCCTCCCACCGCGCCCCTACCCTTGAAGCATTGCCGAGGCCACCCCAAACCCAGAATAAGCTAGGTCTATGTTTGCACTAATATATCCACCTGCTGTCATGTTTGTGTAATAATTGCCATGTTGTAATATTTGCAAAAACAATGGAGCACGGACGAGACGAGGAAGCAGAAGAGGTGTTGGGGGACATAATCTTAGCCGGAGGTCATATCTTGTCGTATCTTAACGACAATGATGGTCTGGAAGAACATGGTGAAGAAGCAGGCTACGGTGATCGAAGAGTGGAGGAGGAAAGACATGATTATGATGGCTCCGGCGTTGAAGAAGCAGGCCAGGTAAATATATTAGTTAAGCCTGTGTTGACTAGCTAATTGATGCATTCATTGTTTTGGTATGTACACATATTAATTAACTCTCGCCTTTCTTCTTTTTTCTAGCCATCCGGATCGAGCACAACTTCGGTAAAGAGACGAGGCCCGAAGAGAAAGTTGCGCTCGGATGAAAGGTTTGAGATCACAGCAATCGCGCGCGACGGCCAACCGATTGAACCCATCCGGACAAAGGAAGCATTTGCTGCTCAGTGCGGGGTTCTTGTTAGGGACAAGATCCCGATCAGCATCCACCAATGGTATAAGCCTAAGAAGGAAGACCCTTAGGTGTCTTATGTCAATGATATGCAGAAAGATGATCTTTGGACTGAGCTGAAGGCAAATTTCACCCTACCGCCAGAGGAGGATCCGGAGATGCCAGTTAAAGAGCAATTAATCAAGTCTCATGCTCTTAAGAAGATGGCAAACCTATTCAGGAGGTGGAAGAATGAGCTGAAAACGTTTGTCGACAAAGAAGAGACACTAGAATTCATCGGCCGGTATGAGAAGATCAGAGATCACTTGCACTACAGGAATCAGCTATTTTGCTGTCTGCCACGGCGGACGGCAAAGGCATGAACGGCGGACGGCAAAAGGCTCCGGCAAAGTAGGCTACGGTAAAGAGCTACTTTGCCGTCTGCTTCCGGGCGGCTGACGACAGAGGGCCTTTGCCGTCTGCAGCGGACGGCAAAGAGAGAAGACGGCAATAATTGCGCTGTCAGTCCGATAAGTGGCTAACGGCAGGCCTTTGCCATCCGCCGCTGACGGCAAAATTTCTAGTGTCTTTGCCGTCAGCCGTATGATGTCAGCTACACGTCACTACATGGCAGGCCTTTGCCGTCCGCCGCTGACGGCAAAATTGTTTACTCTTTGCCGTCTGCCACTGACGGCAAACTGACCAAATGGGTCACCTCCCAGGAAGCACAGCTGGATGCCACGTGGCTTCTTTGCGGTCCGCGGCAGACGGCAAAGAGCGCTTTGCCGTCGGTGGCAGACGGCAAAGAGCCTGCATATTGGCTCTTTTTTCTGTTTTTTATTAAATCCAACAATTTTCACAGCAAATATATATGGCATATATAGATATATTTCACAGGCCTATTTAACAGCAAACATATCACATATCCAGCACATAACTTTCATCCATTCATACATAAGCAAGTTCCATCCATTCATACATAAGCAAGTTCCATCCATACATATTACAATGCATACATCAAGATAGCAAGTTCCATCATAGCAAGCTAGAAGAATAATTGAAGAGAATGAAAGAAAAAACAAGCACTCCATAGCAAGCTAGCTTCCATGAAGTGAATGAAATCTGCAAAATGGCAAAATAAGAAAGTTAGAAATAGGTGACTAGAATAAGAAGACTAGAACAAGAAGAGTAGAACAAGAAGAAGACTAGAACAAGAAGAGTATATCATTTATGAGCTAACTTACGTGAAATGGATCATATATGAGCTAACTAAGTTGAAATGGGTCGTTTATGAGTTAGCTAAGGTGAAATGGATCATTTATGAGCTAACTTAGTTGAAATGGGTCGTTTATGAGCTAACTAAGGTCAAATGGATAGTTTTTAGGTAACTAAGGTGAAATGGATCGTTTTTTAGCTAACTTAGGTGAAATGGATCATTTATGAGCTAACTTAGTTGAAATGGATCGTTTTTTAGCTAACTTAGGTGAAATTGATCATTTATGAGCTAATTTAGTTGAAATGGATATTTTTGAGCTAAATTAGGTGAAATGGATCATTTAAGAGCTAATTTAGGTGAAATGGATCGTTTTTGAGCTAACTTGGTGAAATGGATCGTTTATGAGCTAAATTAGTTGAAATGGATCGTTTATGAGATAACCTAGGTAAGATGGGTCATTTTGGAGCTAACCTAGGTGAAATGGGTCATTTTAAAGCTAACGTAGGTAAAATGGATCATTTAGGAGCTAATCTAGGTAAAATGGGTCATTTTTGAGCTAACTTGGATGAACTGGATCATTTATAAGCTAACCAAGGTAAAATGGGTCATTTTAGAGCTAACTTAGGTAAAATGGATCGTTTATGAGCTAACTAAGCTAATTATGCAATTTTTGATATAAGTAAGCTAAGTACAGATCGTTTTAGAGCTAACTTAGGTAAAATGGATGGTTTTGGAGGTCAGTAAGCTTATTAAGTTATTTTGGAGGAGAAGAAGCTAAGTCTAGGTCATTATGGTAAGCATTGGAGGAAATAAAGCTAAGTCTAGGTCTTTATGCATGTGTTAAGCAAAACACTAGATAAACTTACCATGATCCAGGAGGTGTAGGAGCGGGCTGGCTCGTGTCGGTAGCTGGAGAAGGATCGTGCGATGCTTGTCTGGAGTTACGCTGCACCAAAGATCATTTCCAATGTCTTGTTAGCATGATGACACTCAAATGTTAAGACTAGCAAGTAATGTCCATTCAAATTAAACTCACTGTGGTCCCAGGAGCAATCACTGGCATCGAGGGAGCGGTCTGACCGGTCTTCTCACACACAGACTGCACATTTGGTTTTGACGACTCAGTCATACTAGTTAGTAATGAGACAAACACTACATGAATGTTTTGGCTAATCTGCAGAAGAAACTTACCACAAGGAGCTCGTACATGGCCCTTGCCTGCATGTCATTCCGTGCCCTCTCCTCCTCCAACATCTTTGTCGAACTGTCCTCCAACTCCCGCTGCCTCTCCGCCGCCTCCGCCAGAAGTTTCTCCGTTCTATCTCTCTCACTGTGTATAGCAGCCTGCAACACCACTCACATGACCATTTCTAATCATTGATGGAAGCGCACACAATGTAATGGAGAAAGATAGCTGAGTATGTATCACTAACCTTGATGGCGAGTTGCACTGGCCGTTCACGAGGCCTTATCTCAGGAGCGGAGCTCGACTGGCGCGCCTTGATCTCCGGGAGAGTGCTAGGACAACGGATAAGTCCATCTCCAATGGCTATGGTGCCATGGGACCTCCCGCCACCAGATATCATCACCAGCTCTGGATCAATGGGACCCTGGCTCGGGTTAAAGCCCTCCCCTTTCCTCGCCTTCCCCTCATCTCTATATCTCACGAGCTTGTTGTGGGAGGAGATGTTGGTGAAGTTTTTTGCATCATCGAGGTCAGACTAAGATAATGCCTTGACTTTCTTGAAAGAGGCAGTGTGGTCCATGGCATACAGGTTGTACACCTCTGGCACCTTATCCACCTTATTGTGGTGTGCCTGAAAGAGAGAAACAATGTAAATTAGTAATTAAAGGGCTCAAGCTAGCATGATGAATGAATTGCATGAATCATGAAGCAAACCACATACCCAGTTCCGCCCGAACTGATATAAGTTGGAGCTGCCTTGATAGTGTGGCACACCTTCCATTTGGGCACGTTTGTCCTTGGCCTCGTTGTGGAGGGCTAGCCATTCTTTTGAGCACCACTCATTGACCAACACCTCCCAACAATCCATCCGATCCGCACACCATCTCGGAGGCGCCTAAGTTAGCAAATAGAAACTTGAACGCTACGGCTAAGAATTACTAAATGAAGGAACTTAAGTAGAAGGCCTTAAGAATTACCTTCATGTACTGCTCCTTACTCAGGAACTTATCGCAGCACGCCGGCTTGGTCTTCTTGATACCACGCAAGGCGTAGTAGTCTCGAACAGCCTGCACCCGAGCCTCGTGCCGTAAGTTCTGTAGTAGGCGCTTGCAGACGTTCTCGATAACATGTGCCGCGTCCTCCTCGTATCCCTCCTCACACCTGTAGAATGTCTGCAATCAAATGAGACAATATTGATTACTACAATTAATAACTAGCTAGTTGAAGATTTTTAAATGTGTAAAGGAGAAATTACCCAGAACTTTCTGATCACCATGTCTGCCCTCGTGTTGCACAAGACACCGTCGATAATCTCATCCGGCGGGGCCGGGGCAGCCAAGTAGTGCTCCCAGCTCAATCCAAGCTCTGGAAGCCGACCCTCACCAGGCAACGTGACAAACCCCGGGAAGTTTTGCCCGCAAAGAACTCCAAGGACGGAGTTGGGCCGGCGGACACTATGATGGTGGTCCCAACCCCTGCAGCATGACAAGGCCAACACATTAGTTATTTGAAGAAACGTGAATGAAGAAGGTACAAAAATATTAAATGCACTTACCTCTCCCCATCAGGGAAAATCAACCACCTCTGCTCGCGGGTCACCGGCACGGACGGGAGCCGTGTAGCACCACGCTGGTAGACGGTGCCCCCCTCCTCCTCAATATCAGTCGGCTCCCCGCCATCATCAGCATGGCCACTCGGCTCCTCGGGCTGATCCGGCCAGGTACCCCATCCAGACGTGTGCTCCTCCGGGGTCTTGTGGGCCGAACTCTCGTGGGCCGAAGGCCAGTCGACCCGAGGCTCGTGAGCCCAAGACCCGTGACCGGAGGCTCATGGACCGGAGTCCGTGTAGCCTCCTCCTCGGACGAGTCCACCCTAGCAGTCACGTGCTCGGGTGAAACAGCTGGGGGTGGCGGCGAGGAAGGCGCCGTAGCAGTCACCCTACCTCCTCCCCCGCGACCACGTGCCCCACCTCCTCTCTTCCTACCTCGTCCCCTGCTGGGCACCGCGGTCGACGAAGAAGGGCCCGGCGGTGTCGCCATACTGTCCAGCTACGCTCGACGGAGAGGTGCGTCTGGAATGGAAGACCTCACACCACGCGCCGACGAAGAAGGGGCCTTGGCGCGCTCCCGACCAGCGCCCACCATCTTTCAACACCTGCCATGACAAACAGTAAACGAAATTAGTACAACATAAAAAAAGACCGACATGAATAATAATATGTGTATCACTTAAGTGTATCATCATCAAGTACAACATAAAAAATTTAATACCTGACACTACTAATAATCTCGATCACTATCATCAATAAATTCATAATCATCATCATCACTATAATCAATGACGGGCTCATAGAGTTCAGTGGCATCAACTTCTGGAAGGCCACCTTGACATAATCGGTCAAGCAATGGCAGGTCATCCGCAGTAGTAACCTCTTCTTGTTCCGGCTCTTCTTGTTCCTCCTTTGGGGTGATGCCGGATTCACTGTCGCTGTCTACTTCAATGTTTTGGGGTGAAGTATAGCGGTTCTTGAAACGCTTTTTGGAAAGACGTGTCTCTTGGAAGAATTCTCCTTCATATGTGTCTGGGTTAATGTGAGGTTCATAATCCTCTTCCTTTGGGGGAGATAGTCTAGCACGTGGCGGCACTTCATAAACGACATCCCAACCTTTCAGATCTGGATTAGTTTGGCAGGCCCATGGTAGATAGAATACTTGGGTCGTCTATTGAGCCGTAATATAGACATCAGGAACATCTAAATGGGTGCTTTGGTTGATTTCAACTAGCCCTATATGTTCATGAGTCCTTCTAGTCTCCTTCGGCTAAAACCAATAACATTTGAAGACTACGACATTCGGTGGGTTTTCACCATAGAATAGAAGTTCATAAATTGCTTCAACTCTCCCATAATACTCGGTACCTCCTTCGCCGATAGAAGATACACAACAATTTGTAGACTTTCGGTCGGCCATAGATAGCTCTTTGCCATAGGTACGAAAGCGATACCCGTTGATGTCGTATTTGTCAAATGAACGGACCTTATAGTCAAAACCATTAGCGACTTGTCTCAATTCGGCGTCCAGAGACTCTGAATTAGCCTACTAGTTTAATATGAAAGGATTGTTGCATTAC
>NW_025229375.1:0-2977 GCF_018294505.1 Triticum aestivum | reverse complement strand
CGAATGAAATGAAATTGTCTAATAGAAATTACCGTTTGTTTGAACCAAGAGATGAAACCGGGATAGCCGCCTCCTTGCTTTGCGAGAAGCTCATACTCTTCGACAGAATCCTTTTGGATCACCGCTCCATTCGAGAATAAGGCGACGTATCGACTGTATGAAATATCCAGGAATAAGAGCAGTTCAAAGGAAATAGAAGTTGCGAAACAATGTACCGAGAACTTACTCGATGTACGGCCACACTTCTATCAGGTTGTTGAAGATATACAACGAAATGGTCCGCCATTGTTCGTTATCCAAAGATACTAGATTTGAAACACTGGCTGGTGCGAGATTCCCTTTGAATAGGCTGAGGTTGGATCCACCCTTTTTTAGGGTCGTCAGCATTGTACCGAGGCTTCGGATTATGCAAATGACGATTTTTGGCTTCGTAGTGTGCTGTCACGAAGTTTGCCGCCTCCTTAGTGATGAATGCCTCAGCCATCGATGCTTCAATTCTATGTTTATTTTTACATTTTTGTCGAAGCGTCTTCTGCATCCTCTTAGTTGGGTAGCACCAACGATTTTGCACGGGCCCCCCCAATCTTGCCTCGGTCGGGAGATGCAAAATCAAATGTTGCATTGGATTAAAGAAGCCCGGTGGAAAGATCTTCTCTAACTTGCAGATCAACTCCGGCGCCAACTCTTCCATTTCTTCTAGCACGCCAGGCGATAGTTCTTTCGCACAAAGAACACGGAAGAAATAGCTGAGTTCTGCCAGTACTAGCCATTCATCCTCAGGGATGAAGCCACGCAACATCACCGGCATTACCCGCTCAACCCATATGTGCCAATCATGACTCTTGAGACCAAATATCTTCAATTTATCAAGACTGTCCCCCCTCTTTAGAATCGCTGCATACCCATCGGGGAACATCAACTGCATTTTCACCCACAAGATAATTTCCCTCATAGCTGGCCTTCCAAGATTGAACCATGCCTTTGGCTTCGTCCAGTTCTGCTTTCCTTTCGGTTCTTCCATGTTTTGTAACGGCCTATCACATAGCGCCTCCAGATCGACTCTAGCCTTAGTATTATCCTTTGACTTCCCATCTATGCCGAACAATGTACCCAAAAGTGCCTCGGCGATATTCTTCTCAGTGTGCATCACGTCGATGTTGTGTGGGCAAAGGAGGTCTTTGAAGTAAGGCAAATCCCATAAGCCTGTTTTGTGAGTCCAGGCGTGCTCAGAATTATACCCCTTGAAGTACCCTGGACGCTCTGGATCTGGCTCGAGAGCGTTTAACTGATCCAGGGTATGTTGGCCTGTCAATGCAGGTGGTGCAGAGTTTTTGACAACTCTACCTCTGATGAAGTTCTTCTTGTCTTTCCTGAACTTATGGCGAGGATTCAGGAACTGTCTATGCATGTCGAAGCAAGAAAACTTGCGACCGGCCTGAAGCCAACGAAACTCAAGAGCTCCCTTGCATGTGGGGCACGGGAACCTTCCATGCACACACCAGCCAACGAATAGCGCATACGCCGGCAAGTCATGTGTCGAGTACATGTACCAGACACGCATTATGAAGTTCTGTTTGCTATAGGCGTCGTATGTCTTGAACCCATTATCCCAGGCTTCTTGCAATTCGTCCTTAAGCGGCTGCATGTACACATTCATATTTTTCCCCGGATAGTTGGGCCCTGGAATTATCAACGTCAGGAAAATGTTCTTTCTTTGCATAATCTGTCCGGGGGGGGGAGATTGAGTGGAAAGACAAATACGGGCCAACAATTGTATTGGGCTGCCATCATACCAAACACACTGAACCCATCCGTGCTGATGCTGACTCGAGGATGCCTCGGATCTGCTGCTTTGTCAGCATGCAATTCATCAAACTTTTTCCACGCAACACCATCCGATTTGTGTACAATCATCAGATTCCCATCTGCATTTAGTCCGGTTCTTTTGCCCGTTTTGTGCCATGTCATCTGTCTGGCCGTCTCTTCGACCATGAAAAGACGTTGAAGTCTTGGTACGATTGGCATATACCGAAGAACACTAACGGGGATTTTGGTCTGTGTCTTCTCACCCATACCGTTGTCTACCACAACATACCTGGAAGACTTGCAAATGCGACAATAGTTCAAGTCCGCATAGTCAAGCCTAAACAAGACACATCCTTTCTCACAGGCATGTATCTTATCATAGGGCATCTTCAGTGCACGGAGGATTTTGTCCGACTGGTACAGATTTGCCAGCATTACATGGCCTTTGGGTAGAAAGCGTCCAAATACTGTCATCATTGCATCGTAGCATTCTCTACCCAAGTTGAACTGAGCCTTCAGAGCCATTACTTGTGAGATGGCATCCAACTGACAAAGCTCGGTGTGCTCATGGAGCGGACGTTTTGAAGACTCCATCATTTCATTGAAGGCCTTTGCAGATTCCTCCATCTCCTCATCCGAATCCCAAGCATCATCGAAGTCTTGCACCATGTATGCCATCCCGGTACCATGCTCGTCGGTGCGACGACGATCCACCTCAGCTCGGTCACGTTGGGCAGACTCACCATGAAATGTCCACACCGTATAATCGGGCGTAAAACCACTCTTCTGCAGGTGTTTGCCCATTTCAGCCTCTGTCCTCTTTTCCCAATTGCCGCACCGTAAACAGGGGCACCAGGTTTTCCTCTGGCCATTTGCAAATGCGGCTCGCACAAACCCCTTGGTTTTTGTGAACCATTCAGTGCTCCATTTGTTCTGACCAGTGTGACCGGTGTACATCCACGCACGATCACTCATCTTGACTTTCAGAGCTACTAGACACACAACAAATATATATATATATATATAATTCACCATGTATATATTCATCAGTTGATCTACTTTGTCAATTTTATTACGTCCATGCAACCTACACTCTAATAGGTAATGATAGGTCCTAATCCCACCCGAGTATGTTTAGATTGGGTTCATTTTCCCATGCTATGCTCCGGAT
>NW_025229374.1:22134-23859 GCF_018294505.1 Triticum aestivum | reverse complement strand
TGATACCATGCCAAGTTTCAACATTTTCATAGTTCATTTTGTAGTGATTTTCAATTTCATGGTCATTTAGCTTTGTAAACAATTAGGTAAATGACTGAAAAACAACAAATGATGTCAGAACATGTTGGAAATTGATGACGTCACTTTGAATGCTGCATACTAAACACAAAAGAAGTCCGGAGTTCAAATAAGTTTAAAAAACATTGAAGTGCTCGTGTAACAGATGAGTTCTCGTTCGAAACCCTCATACTCCGAAAGAGATTGTCCATTTTGTACACGAAGTGCGTCTAGTTTTTTCCGTGACCCTCTCTTCTCTTTTGCACATGCTATGCGAGTGAAATCATGATAGCATGCCAAGTTTCAACATTTTCACAGTTCATTTTGTAGTGATTTTCAACTTCATGGTCATTTAGCCCTCTAAACAATTAGGTAAATGACCGAAAAACAACAAATGATGTCAGAACATGTTGGAAATTGATGACGTCGCTCTGAATGCTGCATACTGAACACAAAAAAAGTCCGGAGTTCAAATAAGTTTAGAAAACATTGAAGTGCCCGTGTAACAGATGAGTTCTCGTCCGAAACCCTGATACTCCGAAAGAGATTGTCCAGTGTGTACACGAAGTGCGTCTAGTGTTTGCCGTGACCCTCTCTAATCTTTCGCACATGCTATGCGGGTGAAATGATGATACCATGCCAAGTTTCAACATTTTCACAGTTCATTTTGTAGTGATTTTTGAATTTCACGGTCATTTAGCTCTCTAAAAAATTAGGTAAATGACTGAAAAACAACAAATGAGGTCAGAACATGTTGGAAATTGATGACGTCACTTTGAATGCTGCATACTAAACACAAAAGAAGTCCGGAGTTCAAATAAGTTTAAAAAACATTGAAGTGCCCGTGTAACAGATGAGTTCTCGTCCGAAACCCTGATACTCCGAAAGAGATTGTCCATTTTGTACACGAAGTGCGTCTAGTTTTTGCCGTGACCCTATCTACTCTTTTGCACATGCTATGCGGGTGAAATCATGATACCATGCCAAGTTTCAACATTTTCACAGTTCATTTTGTAGTGATTTTCAATTTCATGGTCATTTAACTCTCTAAACAATTAGGTAAATGACTGAAAAACAACAAATGATGTCAGAACATGTTGGAAATTGATGATGTCGCTTTGAATGCTGCATACTGAACACAAAAGAAGTTCGGAGTTCAAATAAGTTTAAAAAACATTGAAGTGCCCGTGTAATAGATGAGTTCTCATCCGAAAGCCTGATACTCCGAAAGATATTGTCGAGTTTGTACAGGAAGTGCGTCCAGTTTTTGCCGTAACCCTCTCTACTCTTTCGCACATGCTATGTGGGTGAAATGATGATACGATGCCAAGTTTCAGCATTTTCACAGTTCATTTTGTTGTGATTTTCAATTTCATGGTCATTTAGCTCTCTAAACAATTAGGTAAATGACTGAAAAACAACAAATGATGTCAGAACATGTTGGAAATTGATGACATCGCTTTGAATGCTGCATACTAAACACAAAAGAAGTCTGGAGTTCAAATAAGTTTAAAAAACATTGAAGTGCCCGTGTAACAGATGAGTTCTCGTCCGAAATCCTGATACTCCGAAAGAGATTGTCCAGTTTGTACACGAAGTGCGTCTAGTGTTTGCCGTGACCCTCTCTACTCTTTTGCACATGCTATGCGGGTTAAATGATGATACCAT
>NW_025229374.1:19435-20441 GCF_018294505.1 Triticum aestivum | reverse complement strand
TAGAACATGTTGGAAATTGATGACGTCACTTTGAATGCTGCATACTAAACACAAAAGAAGTCCGGAGTTCAAATAAGTTTAAAAAAACATTGAAGTGCCCGTGTAACAGACGAGTTATCGTTCGAAACCCTCATACTCCGAAAGAGATTGTCCATTTTGTACACGAAATGCGTCTACTTTTTTCCGTGACCCTCTCTACTCTTTTGCACATGCTATGCGGGTGAAATCATGATAGCATGCCAAGTTTCAACATTTTCACAGTTCATTTTGTAGTGATTTTCAATTTCATGGTCATTTAGCCCTCTAAACAATTAGGTAAATGACCGAAAAACAACAAATGATGTCAGAACATGTTGGAAATTGATGACGTCGCTCTGAATGCTGCATACTGAACACAAAAAAGTCCGGAGTTCAAATAAGTTTAAAAAACATTGAAGTGCCCGTGTAACAAAATGAGTTCTCATCCGAAAGCCTGATACTCCGAAAGAGATTGTCCAGTTTGTACACGAAGTGCGTCTTGTTTTTGCCGTGACCCTCTCTACTCTTTCGCACATGCTATGCGGGTGAAATAGTGATACCATGTCAAGTTTCAACATTTTCAGAGTTCATTTTGTAGTGATTTTCTATTTCACGGTCATTTAGCTCTCTAAACAATTAGGTAAATGGCTGAAAAACAACAAATGATGTCAGAACATATTGGAAATTGATGACGTCGCTCTGAATGCTGCATACTCAACACAAAAAAAGTCTGGAGTTCAAATAAGTTTAAAAAACATTGAAGTGCCCGTGTAACAGATGAGTTCTCGTGTGAAACCCTGATACTCCGAAAGAGATTGTCCAGTGTGTACACGAAGTGCGTCTAGTTTTTGCTGTGACCCTATCTAATCTTTCGCACATGCTATGCGGGTGAAATGATGATACCATGCCAAGTTTCAACATTTTCACAGTTCATTTTGTAGTGATATTTGAATTTCACGGTCATTTAGCTCTCTAAACAATTAGGTAA
>NW_025229374.1:18287-19425 GCF_018294505.1 Triticum aestivum | reverse complement strand
AAGTGCCTGTGTAACAGATGAGTTCTCGTCCGAAACCCAGATACTCCGAAAGAGATTGTCCAGTTTGTACACGAAGTGCGTCCAGTTTTTGCCGTGACCCTCTCTACTCTTTTGCACATGCTATGCAGGTGAAATGATGATACCATGCCAAGTTTCAACATTTTCACAGTTCATTTTGTAGTGATTTTCAATTTCACGGTCATTTAGCTCTCTAAACAATTAGGTAAATGACTGAAAAACAACAAATGATGTCAGAACATGTTGGAAATTGATGACGTCGCTTTGAATGCTCCATACTGAACACAAAAGAAGTCCGGAGTTCAAATAAGTTTAAAAAACAATGAAGCGCCCGTGTAACAGATGAGTTCTCGTCCGAAACCCTGGTACTCCGAAAGAGACTGTCCAGTTTGTACACGAAGTGCGTCCAGTTTTTGCTGTGACCCTCTCTACTCTTTCGCACATGCTATGCGGGTGAAATTATGACACCATGATAAATTTCAACATTTTCACAGTTCATTTTGTAGTGATTTTCAATTTCATGTCATTTAGCTCCTTAAACAATTCGGTAAATGACTGAAAATAGCAAATGATGTCAGAACATGTTGGAAATTGATGACGTCGCTTTGAATGCTGCATACTTAACACAAAAGAAGTCTGGAGTTCAAATAAGTTTAAATAACATTGAAGTGCCCGTGTAACAGATGAGTTCTCGTCTGAAAACCCTGATACTCCGAAAGAGATTGTCCAGTTTGTACACGAAGTGCGTCCAGTTTTTGCCGTGACCCTCTCTACTCTTTCACACATGCTATGCGGGTGAAATGATGATACCATGCCAAGTTTGAACATTTTCACAGTTCATTTTGTAGTGATTTTCAATTTCATGGTAATTTAGCTCTCTGAACAATTAGGTAAATGACTGAAAAACAACAAATGATGTCAGAACATGTTGGAAATTGATGACGTTGCTTTGAATGCTGCATACTGAACACAAAAGAAGTTCGGAGTTCAAATAAGTTTAAAAAACATTGAAGTGCCCGTGTAACAGATGAGTTCTCGTCCGAAACCCTGATACTCCGAAAGAGATTGTCCAGTTTGTACACAAAGTGCGTCCAGTTTTTGCCGTGACCCTCTCTACTCT
>NW_025229374.1:17136-18277 GCF_018294505.1 Triticum aestivum | reverse complement strand
CTGATACTCCGAAAGAGATTGTCCAGTGTGTACACGAAGTGCGTCTAGTTTTTGCTGTGACCCTATCTAATCTTTCGCACATGCTATGCGGGTGAAATGATGATACCATGCCAAGTTTCAACATTTTCACAGTTCATTTTGTAGTGATATTTGAATTTCACGGTCATTTAGCTCTCTAAACAATTAGGTAAATGACTGAAAAACAACAAATGAGGTCAGAACATGTTGGAAATTGATGACGTCACTTTGAATGCTGCATACTAAACACAAAAGAAGTCCGGAGTTCAAATAAGTTTAAAAAACATTGAAGTGCCCGTGTAACAGATGAGTTCTCGTCCGAAACCCTGATACTCCGAAAGAGATTGTCCATTTTGTACACGAAGTGCGTCTAGTTTTTGCCGTGACCCTATCTACTCTTTTGCACATGCTATGCGGGTGAAATCATGATACCGTGCCAAGTTTCAACATTTTCACAGTTCATTTTGTAGTGATTTTCAATTTCATGGTCATTTAGCTCTCTAAACAATTAGGTAAATGACTGAAAAACAACAAATGATGACAGAACATGTTGGAAATTGATGACGTTGCTTTGAATGCTGCAAACTAAACACAAAAGAAGTTTGGAGTTCAAATAAGTCTAAAAAACATTGAAGTGCCTGTGTAATAGATGAGTTCTCATCCGAAAGCCTGATACTTCGAAAGATATTGTCGAGTTTGTACAGGAAGTGCGTCCAGTTTTTGCCGTAACCCTCTCTACATTTTCGCACATGCTATGTGGGTGAAATGATGATACGATGCCAAGTTTCAGCATTTTCACAGTTCATTTTGTTGTGATTTTCAATTTCATGGTCATTTAGCTCTCTAAACAATTAGGTAAATGACTGAAAGACAACAAATGATGTCAGAACATGTTGGAAATTGATGACATCGCTTTGAATGCTGCATACTAAACACAAAAGAAGTCTGGAGTTCAAATAAGTTTAAAAAACATTGAAGTGCCCGTGTAACAGATGAGTTCTCGTCCGAAACCCTGATACTCCGAAAGAGATTGTCTAGTTTGTACACGAAGTGCGTCTTGTTTTTGCCGTGACCCTCTCTACTCTTTCGCACATGCTATGCGGGTGAAATAATGATACCATGC
>NW_025229374.1:13377-15115 GCF_018294505.1 Triticum aestivum | reverse complement strand
AATAAGTTTAAAAAACATTGAAGTGCCCGTGTAATAGATGAGTTCTCATCCGAAAGCCTGATACTCCGAAAGATATTGTCGAGTTTGTACAGGAAGTGCGTCCAGTTTTTGCCGTAACCCTCTCTACTCTTTCGCACATGCTATGTGGGTGAACTGATGATACGATGCCAAGTTTCAGCATTTTCACAGTTCATTTTGTTGTGATTTTCAATTTCATGGTCATTTAGCTCTCTAAACAATTAGGTAAATGACTGAAAAACAACAAATGATGTCAGAACATGTTGGAAATTGATGACATCGCTTTGAATGCTGCATACTAAACACAAAAGAAGTCTGGAGTTCAAATAAGTTTAAAAAACATTGAAGTGCCCGTGTAACAGATGAGTTCTCGTCCGAAACCCTGATACTCCGAAAGAGATTGTCCAGTTTGTACACGAAGTGCGTCTAGTTTTCGCCGTGACCCTCTCTACTCTTTCGCACAAGCTATGCGGGTGAAATAATGATACCATGCCAAGTTTCAACATTTTCAGAGTTCATTTTGTAGTGATTTTCTATTTCACGGTCATTTAGCTCTCTAAACAATTAGGTAAATGACTGAAAAACAACAAATGATGTCAGAACATGTTGGAAATTGATCACGTCGCTCTGAATGCTGCATATTGAACACAAAAGAAGTCCGGAGTTCAAACAAGTTTAAAAAACATTGAAGTGCCCGTGTAACAGATGAGTTCTCATCCGAAACCCTGATACTCCGAAAGAGATTGTCCTGTTTGTACACGAAGTGCGTCTAGTGTTTGCCGTGACCCTCTCTACTCTTTTGCACATGCTATGCGGGTTAAATGATGATACCATGCCAAGTTTCAACATTTTCATAGTTCATTTTGTAGTGATTTTCAATTTCATGGTCATTTAGCTCTCTAAACAATTAGGTAAATCACTGAAAAACAACAAATGATGTCAGAACATGTTGGAAATTGATGACGTCACTTTGAATGCTGCATACTAAACACAAAAGAAGTCCGGAGTTCAAATAAGTTTAAAAAACATTGAAGTGCCCGTGTAACAGATGAGTTCTCGTTCGAAACCCTCATACTCCGAAAGAGATTGTCCATTTTGTACACGAAGTGCGTCTAGTTTTTTCCGTGACCCTCTCTACTCTTTTGCAGATGCTATGTGGGTGAAATCATGATAGCATGCCAAGTTTCAACATTTTCACAGTTCATTTTGTAGTGATTTTCAATTTCATGGTCATTTAGCCCTCTAAACAATTAGGTAAATGACCGAAAAACAACAAATGATGTCAGAACATGTTGGAAATTGATGACGTCGCTCTGAATGCTGCATACTGAACACAAAAAAAGTCCGGAGTTCAAATAAGTTTAAAAAACATTGAAGTGCCCGTGTAACAGATGAGTTCTCGTCCGAAACCCTGATACTCCGAAAGAGATTGTCCAGTGTGTACACGAAGTGCGTCTAGTGTTTGCCGTGACCCTCTCTAATCTTTCGCACATGCTATGCGGGTGAAATGATGATACCATGCCAAGTTTCAACATTTTCACAGTTCATTTTGTAGTGATTTTTGAACTTCACGGTCATTTAGCTCTCTAAACAATTAGGTAAATGACTGAAAAACAACAAATGAGGTCAGAACATGTGGGAAATTGATGACATCACTTTGAATGCTGCATACTAAACACAAAAGAAGTGCGGAGTTCAAATAAGTTTAAAAAACATTGAA
>NW_025229374.1:8577-12562 GCF_018294505.1 Triticum aestivum | reverse complement strand
AGGTAAATGACTGGAAAACAACAAATGATGTCAGAACATGTTGGAAATTGATGACATCGCTTTGAATGCTTATTGAACACAAAAGAAGTCCGGAGTTCAAACAAGTTTAAAAAACATTGAAGTGCCCGTGTAACAGATGAGTTCTCGTCCGAAACCCTGATACTCAGAAAGAGATTGTCCTGTTTGTACACGAAGTGCGTCTAGTGTTTGCCGTGACCCTCTCTACTCTTTCGCACATGCTATGCGGGTTAAATGATGATACCATGCCAAGTTTCAACATTTTCATAGTTCATTTTGTAGTGATTTTCAATTTCATGGTCATTTAGCTCTCTAAACAATTAAGTAATTGACTGAAAAACAACAAATGATGTCAGAACATGTTGGAAATTGATGACGTCACTTTGAATGCTGCATACTAAACACAAAAGAAGTCCGGAGTTCAAATAAGTTTAAAAAACATTGAAGTGCCCGTGTAACAGACGAGTTCTCGTTCGAAACCCTCATACTCCGAAAGAGATTGTCCATTTTGTACACGAAGTGCGTCTACTTTTTGCCGTGACCCTCTCTACTCTTTTGCACATGCCATGCGGGTGCAATCATGATAGCATGCCAAGTTTCAACATTTTCACAGTTCATTTTGTAGTGATTTTCAATTTCATGGTCATTTAGCTCTCTAAACAATTAGGTAAATGACCGAAAAACAACAAATGATGTCAGAACATGTTGGAAATTGATGACGTCGCTTTGAATGCTGCATACTGAATACAAAAGAAGTTCAGAGTTCAAGTAAGTTTAAAAAACATTGAAGTGCCCGTGTAAGAGATGAGTTCTCATCCGAAAGCCTGATACTCCGAAAGAGATTGTCCAGTTTGTACATGAAGTGCGTCTAGTTTTTTCCGTGACCCTCTCTACTCTTTCGCACATGCTATGCGGGTGAAATAGTGATACCATGTGACGCCCTCGATTCAATCGTACACTAATCATGCACGCAAATGTGTACGATCAAAATCAGGGACTCACGGGAAGATATCACAACACAACTCTACAAATAAAATAAGTCATACAAGCATCATAATACAAGCCAGGGGCCTCGAGGGCTCGAATACAAGTGCTCGATCATAGACGAGTCAGCGGAAGCAACAATATCTGAGTACAGACATAAGTTAAACAAGTTTGCCTTAAGAAGGCTAGCACAAACTGGGATACAGATCGAAAGAGGCGCAGGCCTCCTGCCTGGGATCCTCCTAAACTACTCCAGGTCGTCATCAGCGGGCAGCACGTAGTAGTAGGCACCTCCAGTGAAGTAGGGGTCATCGTCGAGGGTGGCGTCTGGCTCCTGGACTCCAACATCTGGTTGCGACAACCAGAAAGAAGGGAAAGGGGGAAAAGGGGGGAGAAAACAACCGTGAGTACTCATCCAAAGTACTCGCAAGCAAGGAACTACACTACATATGCATGGGTATATGTGTAAGGAGGCCATATCAGTGGACTGAACTGCAGAATGCCAGAATAAGAGGGGGATAGCTAATCCTGTCGAAGACTACGCTTCTCGCAGCCACCGTCTTGCATCAAGTAGAAGAGAGTAGTTTGAAGTCCTCCAAGTAGCATCTCCAAGTAGCATCTCATAGCATACTCCTACCCGGCGATCCCCTCCTCGTATCCCTGAGGTAGAGCGACCACCGGTTGTATGTGGCACTTGGAAGGGTGTGTTTTATTAAGTATCCGGTTCTAGTTGTCATAAGGTCAAGGTACAACTCCAAGTCGTCCTATTACCGAAGATCACGGCTATTCGAATAGATTAACTTCCCTGCAGGGGTGCACCACATAACCCAACACGCTCGATCCCATTTGGCCGGACACACTTTCCTGGGTCATGCCCGGCCGCGGAAGATCAACACGTCGCAGCCCCACCTAGGCAAAACAGAGAGGCCAGCACGCCGGTCTAAACCTAAGCGCGCAGGGGTCTGGGCCCATCGCCTTGAGCACACCTGCACGTTGCGTGGGCGGCCGAAAGCAGACCTAGCCTAGTGGCGTTCCAGTCCAATTTGGCGCGCGCCGCTCCGTCGCTGACGTCTGAAGTGCTTCGGCTGATACCACGACGTCGGGATACCCATAACTACTCCCACGTAGATGGTTAGTGCGTATAGGCTCGTAGCCAGACTCAGATCAAATACCAAGATCTCGTTAAGCGTGTTAAGTGTCCGCGAACGCCGAACAGGGCCAGGCCCACCTCTCTCCTAGGCGGTCTCAACCTGCCCTGTCGCTCCGCCACAAAGATCCACACAGAGGGCCGTCGGGACAAAGGTCCTTTCAGCCCCCAATCCGTGAATCACTCGCGGGTACTCTTCGAGCTGACCCGACTTTAGTCACCATCTGTATAGTATGTATGTATGTATAGTATATACCCGTGATCACCTCCCAGGTGATCACGGCCCGATAGTATAGCAAGGCAGACTGACAAGAATGTAGGGCCAATGATGATAAACTAGCATCCTATACTAAGCATTTAGGATTGCAGGTAAGGTATCAACAGGTGTAGCAACAATGTCAGGCTATGCATCAGAATAGGATCAACGGAAAGCAGCAACATGCTACACTACTCTAATGCAAGCAGTATAGAGTAGAATAGGCGATATCTGGTGATCAAGGGGGGGCTTGCCTGGTTGCTCTGGCAAGAAGGAGGGGTCGTCAACTCCGTAGTCGAACTGGGCAGCAGCAGCGTCGGTCTCGTAGTCTACCAGAGATAAGAGGGGGAAGAAACAATGAATACAATGCAAACATAAACGCGACGATGCGTGACGTGACAATGAGCGGTGCTAGGTATGCCCTAACGTGGTATGAGGTGGTACCGGTTAAGGGGGGAAACATCCGGGAAAATATCCCCGGGGTTCCGTGTTTTCGGGCAGAGGAGCCGGAGGGGGAAAGTTGCGAGTTCGATAGGTTAGGGGGGTGTGGCGGACGAACGGACTGCGTATCCGAATTCGTCACGTCGTTCTGAGCAACTTTCATGTTGAAAATATTTTAATCCGAGTTACGGATTAAAAGATATGATTTTCTAAAGATTTTATTAATTTCTGGAATTTAATTAATTAACTAATTAACTCGAAAAATGGATTTATGACGTCAGCATGAGGTCATGCTAACGTCAACAGTCAACAGGGTTGACTTGGTCAACCTGTCATGTGGGTCCCGTTCGTCAGTGACTGTTAACTAATTACCCTAGTTTAGTTTAATTAACAGTAGTTAATTAGGTTAATTAGCCATTAGGTTAATTAATCAGGATTAATTAAATTAATTATTTAATTAATTAATTTTATTCATTTTCATTTTTACTAATTATATTTATTTAATTCCCTTTCTTTTTCGTTCTAATCAGTACATGGGTGTGGGCCCAGTCGGTCAGTGGCACTAGGGGGGGCCCAGATGTCTGTGGCCCCTGGGGCCTAACGGGCACGCGGGTACGGGCAAGGCCTGAATGGGCGCAGCGGGCGTTGCGGACGCCCGACAGAGTGCTGCGAGGCGCCGGCAGCCGGAGCGGCAAACGGGAGGACCGGACGTCGCGGGCGGCACGGGGAGGTGGCGCACGCCGAGGACGACTCGGTCGCGGGGAGCACGACGCGTAGGGCGTGGTGAGCACGTGCTCACCGCGGGCGCGCACGTGGGCGGTCTAGCGTGCGGTGACCGTGAGCGAGGCGTGAGGCAGAGAAGGGAAGAGGCCCGGGGCCTCACCAGCGTTGATGGGGAGAGAGGGCGCCGAGGCTTGCTGGCGGCCGGCGGGGAAGAGGATGAGGACGCGAGGTCGGCGAGGAGGCGGTCGAGGTGGAGGGCGATGCAGTTTCGGGTGACGTCGTGGGAGCTCGCCCAAGTGGCTGTCGATTGCGGCGGCGAGGCGCGTTCGAAGGGCAACGCGGCGCCGGGCTCGGGTGCCGACGTGGATGACGACGGGGAGGGGTTTCTCCGGACGGCGTCGGCGAGGTCCAACGAT
>NW_025229374.1:0-7737 GCF_018294505.1 Triticum aestivum | reverse complement strand
TCGGGTAGCCTGGTTCGGCGGCCAGTTGGGCCGTTCGGCCCAGTTGGCCAGGGGGGTTTCCTCCTTCTTTTTTTTTGCTTTACCTTTTATCCATTTCTCTTTTATTTTAGTTGCACTATATTTTTGGTTTAGTAAAATATGAAAACAGCTCCAAAAATAGTGTGTCAAATTAATCCACTGTTCTAAGAAGTTTTACCTCAGAATAAAAATAGTTTAGTATTTGGTAAAATATATTAGGAGTACAACTAATTGTTTTGATGTTGTTTTAATCACTTAAGGGTATTTAAATATTTTATAATGACTGTTGTTACTCCACCAATAATATCCATGATTTATTTGTCACATTAATAACATTTTAGTTTTGACTTTTGAAAACTTTAATCGTTTGACTTGATTTTAAATTTGAATTCGAACCGTTTTTGAACCATCGCGAGATTAATAACAGTAACCGAGGTGACGTGGCATCATTAGCGTGGAATTACTATAGCATGATTACCCGGGCGTCACAATTCTCCTCCACTACAAGAAATCGCGTCCCGAGATTTAGGAGCGGTTACAAGGGGAAGGGATCTGGTTACGAAATTCTAAAGATTCTTCTCGGTCATAGTTGCTCTTCTCGAAGAGGTCGATCCATTACATTGATGTCTTCGGTCCTCTGCTTCAGGTCGTCATGATGAAGTCACCGTCCTTCCTTCAGGACCATCACCGAACTTACGAAAGGGTGAGAAGGGAAAACTGTATATGGATGGATTCTAACAAGACCGAGCATCAGACGGTTAACTCAGGGAAGAAGCATAAGTTTCTCTCGATTTGAAACTTAAGAAGATATCGAGAGCAAAGTAATAAGGTACCATGAGAAGTTTCAAACGGATAGGCAATCGTTCGATGCCTAATCAGAAGGTGAAAGGGTTTCAGGGCAACGAGAATAGGTATTGCGCCTCATACCAGAATAGATCACTAGACAGGTGGTCCGTGAATTACATACGAAGTCGAGCGTGAGGAACAACCTTGGGAATAGGTGTTGTATAGGAGAGTCAGGTTTCGATCCTATGGAACTGTGGGTTATGGGCCCACCATGTGGGATAAAAGTAGGAGGGGTGACATCTTGCAAGGTCACGATAGCAAGGCATGTCAGAGGCTAGTCTGTCAGTTATGTCGGCAACAACATCGATACCAAGGGCGAGGGACGAAGAGAACCATTCTCCTGCTCGTTGAACGAGGCGGACCAATAGGCAAAGTTCTCATCCATCGGTGGTTACCGGAATGTCATCAACAATAGAAACAAGGTCTTACTGACAGAATTGTACACCGAGGAGTTTACCTAAGTAGGAGAAAACTACTGCTTACATCATATAGATCACAAGAAGGTTTAAACAATCCCAATGGAAAGGAAAAGTGATTATTAGGTTTAAACAGAACAATGGAAAGGAAAATGTGTTTAAACACATCTTTCAGGGGTAAATCCTTCCCAAGGACAAGCAGAGCATGATATCCATGATAGGATATAGCGTAGAAAACCCTTCAGGAAAGGGGAGAGAAATATCATGACATTACCCATACCATGGTGTTAGGATAAATGATAAATAAAATTTAGCATCGTGCTTCAAATGTCCCTGTTGAAAATCGGAGTACCATTGACATGCTTCGAGATAGCCTTGACATGGTCTTCGTGTGAAGATCAGACTTTGGAAACACGAAGGATCCATCAGGAATATCTTGTAGAATAAGTCTTACAATTTCCTCATGGATGAATGGATAACCTTGCTGAAAAGGAATCTATAATGATAGGTCCTCCAGCCGGGGGGGGGGTGGGTGCTAGGCATGACATCATGTTACCGGGTCATCAAAGGATCAATATCATAACTCTTGGAAAGTTGTCCTAACCATCATATCTGACGGAGATTCAGGTATGATTGGTGTCAGGATACCTCAGGCTCAGGATGCCTGAGAAGAAAGGTGCAACACCAATTGACGGGATGACACTGTAAGATTCTCGGGAAATGAACTATGAAGTGACTTCCATTAACAAGAGTTCATCATTAACCCAAGGAGAGGACAAGGAGGTGTCTGGTGAACTCAACGGCAATTCGCCGAGATTCCCCAAAAGATGGATTTCCACCATTAAGTGAACAAGGAGATAACATTTGCCAGATCAAATGATATAAGGAAGTATGCTCGAGGAAAACATACACAATTAAACATTGGTTGAAATGTGCGCCCGAAATATGGGTTGGGTTGCACGACCAATGTCAGAATGGTGATTCAATTAGCGAAGGACTTAGAATGAACTATCGCCCATTCACTTCAAAGCAATAGGGTTTCTAGAAGTTTTGAATTCACACGTCATAGCTCCATTGTCGGTATTCCGGTTGAAAACAATACGGGAACCAAGGAATGAACGAAGATGGTAAGAAGTACTATGATATCAAGAATTATTAAGAGGTGGTGAAATTCTCACCACATTCTTGACAAAAAGAGATGGTAATACTTCCGAGGTAAGGAAGATCAATTGCTGGACAGCAAGGAACTCAAGGTATAACACAAAACATGAACAAGCTTGTGTTGGTGGGAAGGCAATAAAGTGGTCGATGATAATACAATTCATCGAGGCAAGGATGGTATTTCTCATCATGAATTTGATTGTTATTGTGGAATAGCTCAGAAAGTTGATAATGATCACGACACATTTGTCGAGAGATTTCCTGAAGGTGTAATCGATCCGCGATCACATCAAGTCAAAAGAATGATCAAGCAAGAGGTTATTGGAACCATGGGTACGACACAAACTCGGAACCAAGCTTGTTGTCTGAGGTGGAATGATAAGACAAGGAAATCAACGTAAGCTTAGCTCAGCGTCGAAAATTGGTGCTCTGAGAATAAGGACCAGGTAGCACGGTTAAAATTTGGCACGATAATGATATAGTCGAGTAGGCTCGGAATGACGTGATTGAGTTCAAACTCGTACTTAAAGAAGATTACTAAGAGTTGTTGAACCGTAGTGTGGACTCGGTTCAGTTATCGGTGTCTTTGAGTGTTTAATAACTTAGAGCCCATGAAAAATTGGAATCAATGAGAATGTAGCACTTGATGAAGAACTCATAAGAAGTTATGCAGTTCCGTGATAATCTTGAGATACCAGGGGGTAATACTCGACGGCAAATCAAAGTAGAGGTTGGACTGGGGTATTACCCCGTAGAAGACAAGTGCTTAAACTTGCACGAGAAATGTTATTTAAAGGAGAACATGGTCGGAACCACGATTGCAAAAGGCCAGATCCCAGATATAAGATGAACTTATACCAAAGGAATAATTATTAAGAGAAGCTTTAATGATAAGATCTACATCGTGTCCATGGGCATGAACACAAGTTCAAGGTCGACTCCCACTTCTCCAATGCACAACCTTTCATTCACTTCTCGCGCTCGATGAAGTTGTAGTTTTGAAATTTTATCTGGCAAAATACCAGAAGAGTACGACTCGTGAAAACTTTCGAGTTCACACCTATTAAGGAAGGCATAGGTTCAACCCATTGGGGCATCTTAGAATCATATACCAAATCTTCAGAAGTAATTAACTCAAGCTCAAAGGCAGAGCATGGTTGAGAAAGCATAGGATACAATTTACCAAAGGCATTATGTATCAGAGGAAAGGCTCACAAGGTTATTGAATATGAAGGGCGTTGTCAGATAAAATCCAACAAAGGATCTGGTGGTCCACAAGGGATCTGACGTGAGCATCGGTACTCAATTAGAGGAAGAAGATTGCAAGGAGATCAGATTATAGAAACAACTGACTAACTCAATTGTCAAATGCAAAGGAATTATGATTTCCAAATCAAGGGATCGGAAGCAATGCTCTGAATAGGGATGGATAAGTTGAATAGCCTTAGGGTACAATCAATGACAATTGGATTGGTCGAGAACCAATTCCAGTTAAAAGAATGGCAGCTTAGCCGGAGAAGTAATTTATAAGGATCAATGATGATTGTGTGCATTCGCAAACATATTGAGTCAACAGACTCAAAATGATAATGACAAGGAATGTCATTAAGACTACGAGACTTATGGGATTAACCATAATGCGAGCAAACAAGAATTTCAAGAGCCAAAAGCTCCAGAGGATTTTCGGAAGATCGAATAATATTTTGAAGACTTTTGTGAAACTCATGAACAACTGGGGATGAGCGGATACTTGACAAGTGCGGCGATTTATTTGAAGGGGTATTCATGTGGCAAAGAACTGCTAGGCACGAAGTATTCTCGGAACAATAGAGAAAACTTCGGGTATCTTGTAATAACAAGAACAATGGGGAATGATCGTAAGAATGGCAAGTGTAAGTAGTTATCCATAAGGATTTATCGGTGGTCGGGAATAGCAAAAGTGATGGGCACAAAGTCTCGAGAGAATATCAAAGAGTATCCCCGAAATCTTCTGGTGCAGTCGGTGACCATCTGGACTGAAGGGGCTCTCCGGGAGAAAGTATTTTCGAGAACCTAAAGTTAGTTTCTAGTAAAAATCGTTTAACCCGAATAGAAGAGGGTTCAGAATCCCAGAGTAAAGGTCGAGGAATAAAAGATCCTAATACCTCCCGATGGCGACGTGGGCCCATGGGCCACACAGCCATGTTAGTAAAAGTTTTTCAACGACTAGACTCGACTTCGGCCAAGGAGTTGGAAAGGGGGATTCCTACAGGCAGTCGGCTCTGATACCAACTTGTGACGCCCCCGATTCAATCATACAATAATCATGCACGCAAATGTGTACGATCAAAATCAGGGACTCACAGGAAGATATCACAACACAACTCTACAAATAAAATAAGTCATACAAGCATCATAATACAAGCCAGGGGCCTCGAGGGCTCGAATACAAGTGCTCGATCATAGACGAGTCAGCGGAAGCAACAATATCTGAGTACAGACATAAGTTAAACAAGTTTGCCTTAAGAAGGCTAGCACAAACTGGGATACAGATCGAAAGAGGCGCAGGCCTCCTGCCTGGGATCCTCCTAAACTACTCCAGGTCGTCATCAGCGGGCAGCACGTAGTAGTAGGCACCTCCAGTGAAGTAGGGGTCGTCGTCGACGGTGGCGTCTGGCTCCTGGACTCCAACATCTGGTTGCGACAACCAGAAAGAAGGGAAAGGGGAAAAAGGGGGGAGAAAGCAACCGTGAGTACTCATCCAAAGTAATCGCAAGCAAGGAACTACACTACATATGCATGGGTATATGTGTAAGGAGGCCATATCAGTGGACTGAACTGCAGAATGCCAGAATAAGAGGGGGATAGCTAATCCTGTCGAAGACTATGCTTCTCGCAGCCACCGTCTTGCATCAAGTAGAAGAGAGTAGTTTGAAGTCCTCCAAGTAGCATCTCCAAGTAGCATCTCATAGCATACTCCTACCCGGCGATCCCCTCCTCGTATCCCTGAGGTAGAGCGACCACCGGTTGTATCTGGCACTTGGAAGGGTGTGTTTTATTAAGTATCCGGTTCTAGTTGTCATAAGGTCAAGGTACAACTCCAAGTCGTCCTGTTACCGAAGATCACGGCTATTCGAATAGATTAACTTCCCTGCAGGGGTGCACCACATAACCCAACACGCTCGATCCCATTTGGCCGGACACACTTTCCTGGGTCATGCCCGGCTGCGGAAGATCAACACGTCGCAGCCCCACCTAGGCAAAACAGAGAGGCCAGCACGCCGGTCTAAACCTAAGCGCGCAGGGGTCTGGGCCCATCGCCCTGAGCACACCTGCACGTTGCGTGGGCGGCCGAAAGCAGACCTAGCCTAGTGGCATTCCAGTCCAATTCGGCGCGCGCCGCTCCGTTGCTGACGTCTGAAGTGCTTCGGCTGATACCACGACGTCGGGATACCCATAACTACTCCCACGTAGATGGTTAGTGCGTATAGGCTCGTAGCCAGACTCAGATCAAATACCAAGATCTCGTTAAGCGTGTTAAGTGTTCGCGAACGCCGAACAGGGCCAGGCCCACCTCTCTCCTAGGCGGTCTCAACCTGCCCTGTCGCTCCGCCACAAAGATCCACACAGAGGGCCGTCGGGACAAAGGTCCTTTCAGCCCCCAATCCGTGAATCACTCGCGGGTACTCTTCGAGCTGACCCGACTTTAGTCACCATCTGTATAGTATGTATGTATGTATAGTATATACCCGTGATCACCTCCCAGGTGATCACGGCCCGATAGTATAGCAAGGCAGACTGACAAGAATGTAGGGCCAATGATGATAAACTAGCATCCTATACTAAGCATTTAGGATTGCAGGTAAGGTATCAACAGGTGTAGCAACAATGTCAGGCTATGCATCAGAATAGGATCAACGGAAAGTAGCAACATGCTACACTACTCTAATGCAAGCAGTATAGAGTAGAATAGGCGATATCTGGTGATCAAGGGGGGGCTTGCCTGGTTGCTCTGGCAAGAAGGAGGGGTCGTCAACTCCGTAGTCGAACTGGGCAGCAGCAGCGTCGGTCTCGTAGTCTACCGGAGATAAGAGGGGGAAGAAACAATGAATACAATGCAAACATAAACGCGACGATGCGTGACGTGACAATGAGCGGTGCTAGGTATGCCCTAACGTGGTATGAGGTGGTACCGGTTAAGGGGGGAAACATCCGGGAAAATATCCCCGGGGTTCCGTGTTTTCGGGCAGAGGAGCCGGAGGGGGAAAGTTGCGAGTTCGATAGGTTAGGGGGGTGTGGCGGACGAACGGACTGCGTATCCGAATTCGTCACGTCGTTCTGAGCAACTTTCATGTTGAAAATATTTTAATCCGAGTTACGGATTAAAAGATATGATTTTCTAAAGATTTTATTAATTTCTGGAATTTAATTAATTAACTAATTAACTCGAAAAATGGATTTATGACGTCAGCATGAGGTCATGCTGATGTCAACAGTCAACAGGGTTGACTTGGTCAACCTGTCATGTGGGTCCCGTTCGTTAGTGACTGTTAACTAATTACCCTAGTTTAGTTTAATTAACAGTAGTTAATTAGGTTAATTAGCCATTAGGTTAATTAATCAGGATTAATTAAATTAATTATTTAATTAATTAATTTTATTCATTTTCATTTTTACTAATTATATTTATTTAATTCCCTTTCTTTTTCGTTCTAATCAGTACATGGGTGTGGGCCCAGTCGGTCAGTGGCACTAGGGGGGGCCCAGATGTCTGTGGCCCCTGGGGCCTAACGGGCAAGGCCCGAATGGGCGTAGCGGGCGTTGCAGACGCCCGACAGAGTGCTGCGAGGCGCCGGCAGCCGGAGCGGACGTCGCGGGCGGCACGGGGAGGTGGCGCACGCCGAGGACGACTCGGTCGCGGGGAGCACGACGCGTAGGGCGTGGTGAGCACGTGCTCACCGCGGGCGCGCACGTGGGCGGTCTAGTGTGCGGTGACCGTGAGCGAGGCGTGAGGCAGAGAAGGGAAGAGGCCCGGGGCCTCACCAGCGTTGATGGGGAGAGAGGGCGCCGAGGCTTGCTGGCGGCCGGTGGGGAAGAGGATGAGGACGCGAGGTCGGCGAGGAGGCGGTCGAGGTGGAGGGCGATGCAGTTTCGGGTGACGTCGTGGGAGCTCGCCCAAGTGGCTGTCGATTGCGGCGGCGAGGCGCGTTCGAAGGGCAACGCGGCGCCGGGCTCGGGTGCCGACGTGGATGACGACGGGGAGGGGTTTCTCCGGACGGCGTCGGCGAGGTCCAACGATGGTGCGGCGTCGAGGAGG
>NW_025229373.1:22963-23868 GCF_018294505.1 Triticum aestivum | reverse complement strand
CAAATAAGTTTAAAAAACATTGAACTGCCCGTGTAACAGATGAGTTCTCGTCCGAAACCCTGATACTCCGAAAGAGATTGTCCAGTTTGTACACGAGGTGCATCCAGTTTTCGTCGTGACCCTCTCTACTCTTTTGCACATGCTATGCGGGCGAAATGATGATACCATGCCAAGTTCCAACATTTTCAGAGTTCATTTTGTAGTGATTTTCGATTTCACCGTCATTTAGCTCCCTAAAAAAATCGGTAAATGACTGAAAAACAGCAAATGATGTCAGAACATGTTGGAAATTGATGACGTCGCTTTGAATGAAGCATACTGAACGCAAAAATAGGCTGGAGTTCAAATAAGTTTAAAAAACATTGAACTGCCCGTGTAACAGATGAGTTCTCGTCCGAAACCCTGATACTCCGAAAGAGATTGTCCTGTTTGTACACGAGGTGCGTCCATTTTTCGCCGTGACCCTCTCTACTCTTTTGCACATGCTATGCGGGCGAAATGATGATACCATGCCAAGTTCCAACATTTTCATAGTTCATTTTGTAGTGATTTTCAATTTCACCGTCATTTAGCTCCATAAACAAATCGGTAAATGACTGAAAAACAGCAAATGATGTTAGAACGTGTTTGAAATTGATGACGTCGCTTTGAATGATGCATACTGAATGCAAAAATAGGCTGGAGTTCAAATAAGTTTAAAAAACATTGAAGTGCCCGTGTAACAGATGAGTTCTCATTCGAAACCCTGATACTCCGAAAGAGATTGTCCAGTTTGTACACGAGGTGCGTCCAGTTTTCGCCGTGACCCTGTCTACCCATTTGCACATGCTATGCGGGCGAAATGATGATACCATGCCAAGTTCCAACATTTTTAGAGTTCATTTTGTAGTGATTTTCGATTTCAC
>NW_025229373.1:21088-21878 GCF_018294505.1 Triticum aestivum | reverse complement strand
AAATGATGTCAGAACGTGTTGGAAATTGATGACGTCGCTTTGAAAGATGCATACTGAACGCAAAAATAGGCTTGAGTTCAAATAAGTTTAAAAATACATTGAAGTGCCCGTGTAACAGATGAGTTCTCTTCCGAAACCCTGATACTCCGAAAGAGATTGTCCAGTTTGTACACGAGGTGCGTCCAGTTTTCGCCGTGACCCTCTCTACTCTTTCGCACATGCTATGCGGGCGAAATGATGATACCATGCCAAGTTCCAGCATTTCCAGAGTTCATTTTGTAGTGATTTTCAATTTCACCGTCATTTAGCTCTCTAAACAAATCGGTAAATGACTGAAAAACAGCAAATGATGTCAGAACGTGTTGGAAGTTCATGACGTCACTTTGAAAGATGCATACTGAACGCAAAAATAGGCTGGAGTTCAAATAAGTTTAAAAAACATTGAAGTGCCCGTGTAACAGACGAGTTCTCGTCCGAAACCCTGATGCTCCGAAAGAGATTGTCCAGTTTGTACACGAGGTGCGTCCAGTTTTCGTCGTGACCCTCTCTACGCTTTTGCACATGCTATGCGGGCGAAATGATGATACCATGCCAAGTTCCAACATTTTCAGAGTTCATTTTGTAGTGATTTTCAATCACCGTCATTTAGCTCCCTAAACAAATCGGTAAATCAGTGAAAACAGCAAATGACGTCAAAACGTGTTGGAAATTGATGACGTCGCTTTGAAAGATGCATACTGATCGCAAAAATAGGCTGGAGTTCAAATAAGTTTAAAAAAACATTGAAGTG
>NW_025229373.1:18863-19599 GCF_018294505.1 Triticum aestivum | reverse complement strand
GTAAATGACTGAAAAATAGCAAATGATGTCAGAACATGTTGGAAATTGATGACGTCGCTTTGAATGATGCATACTGAACGCTAAAATAGGCTGGAGTTCAAATAAGTTTTAAAAACATTGAAGTGCCCGTGTAACAGATGAGTTCTCGTCCGAAACACTGATACTCCGAAAGAGATTGTCCAGTTTGTACACGAGGTGCGTCCAGTTTTCGCCGTGACCCTCTCTACTCTTTTGCACATGTTATGCGGGCGAAATGATGATACCATCCCAAGTTCCAACATTTTCGGAGTTCATTTTGTAGTGATTTTCTATTTCACCGTCATTTAGCTCCCTAAGCAAATTGGTAAATGACTGAAAAATAGCAAATGATGTCAAAACATGTTGGAAATTGATGACGTCGCTTTGAATGATGCATACTGAACGCTAAAATAGGCTGGAGTTCAAATAAGTTTAAAAAACATTGAAGTGCCCGTGTAACAGACGAGTTCTCGTCCGAAACCCTGATACTCCGAAAGAGATTGTCCAGTTTGTACACGAGGTGCGTCCAGTTTTCGCCGTGACCCTCTCTACTCTTTTGCACATGCTATGCGGGCGAAATGATGATACCATCCCAAGTTCCAACATTTTCAGAGTTCATTTTGTAGTGATTTTCAATTTGACCGTCATTTAGCTCTCTAAACAAATCGGTAAATGACTGAAAAACAGCAAATGATTTCAGAACATGTTGGAAATTGAT
>NW_025229373.1:14628-15974 GCF_018294505.1 Triticum aestivum | reverse complement strand
AGTTTAAAAAACATTGAAGTGCCCGTGTAAGAGATGAGTTCTCGTCCGAAACCCTGATATTCCGAAAGAGATTGTCCAGTTCGTACACGAGGTGCGTCCAGTTTTCGCCGTGACCCTGTCTACCCATTTGCACATGCTATGCGGGCGAAATGATGATACCATGCCAAGTTCCAACATTTTCAGAGTTCATATTGTAGTGATTTTCAATTTCACCGTCATTTAGCTCCATAAACAAATCGGTAAATGACTGAAAAACAGGAAATGATGTCAGAACGTGTTGGAAATTGATGATGTCTCTTTGAATGATGCATACTGAAGGCAAAAATAGGCTGGAGTTCAAATAAGTTTAAAAAACAATTAACTGCCCGTGTAATAGATGAGTTCTTGTCCGAAACCCTGATACTACAAAAGAGATTGTCCAGTTTGTACACGAGGTGCGTCCAGTTTTGGCCGTCACCCTCTCTACTCTTTTGCACATGCTATGCGGGCGGAATGATGATACCATGCCAAGTTCCAACATTTTAAGAGATCATTTTGTAGTGATTTTCAATTTCGCCGTCATTTAGCTCCCTAAACAAATCGGTAAATGACTGAAAACAGCAAATGATGTCAGAACATGTTGGAAATTGATGACGTCGCTTTGAATGATGCATACTGAACGCTAAAATAGGCTGGAGTTGTAATAAGTTTAAAAAAATTAAGTGCCCATGTAACAGATGAGTTCTCGTCAAAAACCCTGATACTTCGAAAGAGATTGTCCAGTTTGTACATGAGGTGCGTCCAGTTTTCGCCGTGACCCTCTCTACTCTTTTGCACATGCTATGCGGGCGAAATGATGATACCATGCCAAGTTCCAACATTTTCAGAGTTTATTTTGTAGTGATTTTCTATTTCACCGTCATTTAGCTCCCTAAACAAATCGGTAAATGACTGAAAAATAGCAAATGATGTCAGAACATGCTGGAAATTGATGACGTCGCTTTGAATGATGCATACTGAACGCTAAAATAGGCTGGAGTTCAAATAAGTTTAAAAAACATTGAAGTGCCCGTGTAACAGATGAGTTCTCGTCCGAAACCCTGATACTCCGAAAGAGATTGTCCAGTTTGTACACGAGGTGCGTCCAGTTTTCGCCGTGACCCTCTCTACTCTTTTGCACATGCTATGCGGGCGAAATGATGATACCATCCCAAGTTCCAACATTTTCGGAGTTCATTTTGTAGTGATTTTCTATTTCACCGTCATTTAGCTCCCTAAGCAAATCGGTAAATGACTAAAAAATAGCAAATGATGTCAAAACATGTTGGAAATTGATGACGTCGCTTTGAATGATGCATACTGAACGC
>NW_025229373.1:13883-14419 GCF_018294505.1 Triticum aestivum | reverse complement strand
TTAGCTCCCTAAGCAAATCGGTAAATGACTAAAAAATAGCAAATGATGTCAAAACATGTTGGAAATTGATGACGTTGCTTTGAATGATGCATACTGAACGCTAAAATAGGCTGGAGTTCAAATAAGTTTAAAAAACATTGAAGTGCCCGTGTAACAGACGAGTTCTCGTCCGAAACCCTGATACTCCGAAAGAGATTGTCCAGTTTGTACACGAGGTGCGTCCAGTTTTCGCCGTGACCCTCTCTACTCTTTTGCACATGCTATACGGGCGAAATGATGATACCATGCCAAGTTCCAACATTTTCAGAGTTCATTTTTTAGTGATTTTCTATTTCACCGTCATTTAGCTCCCTAAACAAATCGGTAAATGACTGAAAAAGAGCAAATGATGTCAGAACATGTTGGAAATTGATGACGTCGCTTTGAATGATGCATACTGAACGCTAAAATAGGCTGGAGTTGTAATAAGTTTAAAAAAATTAAGTTCCCATGTAACAGATGAGTTCTCGTCAAAAATCCTGATACTTCGAAAGAGA
>NW_025229373.1:12713-12980 GCF_018294505.1 Triticum aestivum | reverse complement strand
GAGTTCTCGTCCGAAACCCTGATACTCCGAAAGAGATTGTCCAGTTTGTACACGAGGTGCGTCCAGTTTTCGCCGTGACCCTCTCTACTCTTTTGCACATGCTATGCGGGCGAAATGATGATACCATCCCAAGTTCCAACATTTTCGGAGTTCATTTTGTAGTGATTTTCTATTTCACCGTCATTTAGCTCCCTAAGCAAATCGGTAAATGACTAAAAAATAGCAAATGATGTCAAAACATGTTGGAAATTGATGACGTCGCTTTGA
>NW_025229373.1:11839-12365 GCF_018294505.1 Triticum aestivum | reverse complement strand
GTCATTTAGCTCCCTAAACAAATCGGTAAATGACTGAAAAACAGCAAATGTTGTCAGAACGTGTTGGAAATTGATTACGTCACTTAGAATGATGCATACTGAACGCAAAAATAGGCTGGAGTTCAAATAAGTTTAAAAATATTGAAGTGCCCGTGTAACTGATGTGTTCTCGTCCCAAACCCTGATACTCCGAAAGAGATTGTCCAGTTTGTACACGAGGTGCGTCCAGTTTTCGCCGTGACCCTCTCTCCTCTTTTGCACATGCTATGGAGGCGAAATGATGATACCATGCCAAGTTCCAACATTTTTAGAGTTCATTTTGTAGTGATTTTCAATTTCACCGTCATTTAGCTCCCTAAACAAATCGGTAAATGACTGAAAAACAGCAAATGATGTCAAAACATGTTGGAAATTGATGACGTCGCTTTGAATGATGCATACTGAACGCAAAAATAGGCTGGAGTTCAAATAAGTTTAAAAAACATTGAAGTGCCCGTGTAACAGATAAGTTCTCGTCCGAAACCCT
>NW_025229373.1:8511-10370 GCF_018294505.1 Triticum aestivum | reverse complement strand
GTCATTTAGCTCTCTAAACAAATCGGTAAATGACTGAAAAACAGCAAATGATTTCAGAACATGTTGGAAATTGATGACGTCGCTTTGAATGATAGCTGGAATTCAAATCAGTTTAAAAAACATTGAAGTGCCCGTGTAAGAGATGAGTTCTCGTCCGAAACCCTGATATTCCGAAAGAGATTGTCCAGTTCGTACACGAGGTGCGTCCAGTTTTCGCCGTGACCCTGTCTACCCATTTGCACATGCTATGCGGGCGAAATGATGATACCATGCCAAGTTACAACATTTTCAGAGTTCATTTTGTAGTGATTTTCAATTTCACCGTCATTTAGCTCCATAAACAAATCGGTAAATGACTGAAAAACTGGAAATGATGTCAGAACGTGTTGGAAATTGATGATGTCTCTTTGAATGATGCATACTGAAGGCAAAAATAGGCTGGAGTTCAAATAAGTTTAAAAAACATTGAACTGCCCGTGTAATAGATGAGTTCTTGTCCGAAACCCTGATAGTACAAAAGAGATTGTCCAGTTTGTACACGAGGTGCGTCCAGTTTTGGCCGCCACCCTCTCTACTCTTTTGCACATGCTATGCGGGCGGAATGATGATACCATGCCAAGTTCCAACATTTTCAGAGATCATTTTGTAGTGATTTTCAATTTCGCCGTCATTTAGCTCCCTAAACAAATCGGTAAATGACTGAAAACAGCAAATGATGTCAGAACATGTTGGAAATTGATGACGTCGCTTTGAATGATGCATACTGAACGCTAAAATAGGCTGGAGTTGTAATAAGTTTAAAAAAATTAAGTGCCCATGTAACAGATGAGTTCTCGTCAAAAACCCTGATACTTCGAAAGAGATTGTCCAGTTTGTACACGAGGTGCGTCCAGTTTTCGCCGTGACCCTCTCTACTCTTTTGCACATGCTATGCGGGCGAAATGATGATACCATGCCAAGTTCCAACATTTTCAGAGTTTATTTTGTAGTGATTTTCTATTTCACCGTCATTTAGCTCCCTAAACAAATCGGTAAATGACTGAAAAATAGCAAATGATGTCAGAACATGTTGGAAATTGATGACGTCGCTTTGAATGATGCATACTGAACGCTAAAATAGGCTGGAGTTCAAATAAGTTTAAAAAACATTGAAGTGCCCGTGTAACAGATGAGTTCTCGTCCGAAACCCTGATACTCCGAAAGAGATTGTCCAGTTTGTACACGAGGTGCGTCCAGTTTTCGCCGTGACCCTCTCTACTCTTTTGCACATGCTATGCGGGCGAAATGATGATACCATCCCAAGTTCCAACATTTTCGGAGTTCATTTTGTAGTGATTTTCTATTTCACCGTCATTTAGCTCCCTAAGCAAATCGGTAAATGACTAAAAAATAGCAAATGATGTCAAAACATGTTGGAAATTGATGACGTCGCTTTGAATGATGCATACTGAACGCTAAAATAGGCTGGAGTTCAAATAAGTTTAAAAAACATTGAAGTGCCCGTGTAACAGACGAGTTCTCGTCCGAAACCCTGATACTCCGAAAGAGATTGTCCAGTTTGTACACGAGGTGCGTCCAGTTTTCGCCGTGACCCTCTCTACTCTTTTGCACATGCTATGCGGGCGAAATGATGATACCATCCCAAGTTCCAACATTTTCAGACTTCATTTTGTAGTGATTTTCAATTTCACCGTCATTTAGCTCTCTAAACAAATCGGTAAATGACTGAAAAACAGCAAATGATTTCAGAACATGTTGGAAATTGATGACGTCGCTTTGAATGATAGCTGGAATTCAAATCAGTTTAAAAAACATTGAAGTGCCCGTGTAAGAGATGAGTTCTCGTCCGAAACCCTGAT
>NW_025229373.1:4632-5134 GCF_018294505.1 Triticum aestivum | reverse complement strand
AAAGAGCAAATGATGTCAGAACATGTTGGAAATTGATGAAGTCGCTTTGAATGATGCATACTGAACGCTAAAATAGGATGGAGTTGTAATAAGTTTAAAAAATTTAAGTGCCCATGTAACAGATGAGTTCTCGTCAAAAACCCTGATACTTCGAAAGAGATTGTCCAGTTTGTACACGAGGTGCGTCCAGTTTTCGCCGTGACCCTCTCTACTCTTTTGCACATGCTATGCGGGCGAAATGATGATACCATGCCAAGTTCCAATATTTTCAGAGTTCATTTTGTAGTGATTTTCTATTTCACCGTCATTTAGCTCCCTAAACAAATCGGTAAATGACTGAAAAATAGCAAATGATGTCAGAACCTGTTGGAAATTGATGACGTCGCTTTGAATGATGCATACTGAACGCTAAAATAGGCTGGAGTTCAAATAAGTTTAAAAAACATTGAAGTGCCCGTGTAACAGATGAGTTCTCGTCCGAAACCCTGATACTCCGAAAGAG
>NW_025229373.1:4354-4622 GCF_018294505.1 Triticum aestivum | reverse complement strand
CATTTAGCTCCCTAAACAAATCGGTAAATGACTGAAAAATAGCAAATGATGTCAGAACATGTTGGAAATTGATGACGTCGCTTTGAATGATGCATACTGAACGCTAAAATAGGCTGGAGTTCAAATAAGTTTAAAAAACATTGAAGTGCCCGTGTAACAGATGAGTTCTCGTCCGAAACCCTGATACTCCGAAAGAGATTGTCCAGTTTGTACACGAGGTGCGTCCAGTTTTCGCCGTGACCCTCTCTACTCTTTTGCACATGCTATG
>NW_025229373.1:3481-4344 GCF_018294505.1 Triticum aestivum | reverse complement strand
TTCATTTTGTAGTGATTTTCTATTTCACCGTCATTTAGCTCCCTAAGCAAATCGGTAAATGACTAAAAAATAGCAAATGATGTCAAAACATGTTGGAAATTGATGACGTCGCTTTGAATGATGCATACTGAACGCTAAAATAGGCAGGAGTTCAAATAAGTTTAAAAAACATTGAAGTGCCCGTGTAACAGACGAGTTCTCGTCCGAAACCCTGATACTCCGAAAGAGATTGTCCAGTTTGTACACGAGGTGCGTCCAGTTTTCGCCGTGACCCTCTCTACTCTTTTGCACATGCTATGCGGGCGAAATGATGATACCATCCCAAGTTCCAAAATTTTCAGACTTCATTTTGTAGTGATTTTCAATTTCACCGTCATTTAGCTCTCTAAACAAATCGGTAAATGACTGAAAAACAGCAAATGATTTCAGAACATGTTGGAAATTGATGACGTCGCTTTGAATGATAGCTGGAATTCAAATCAGTTTAAAAAACATTGAAGTGCCCGTGTAAGGGATGAGTTCTCGTCCGAAACCCTGATATTCCGAAAGAGATTGTCCAGTTCGTACACGAGGTGCGTCCAGTTTTCGCCGTGACCCTGTCTACCCATTTGCACATGCTATGCGGGCGAAATGATGATACCATGCCAAGTTCCAACATTTTCAGAGTTAATTTGGTAGTGATTTTCAATTTCACCGTCATTTAGCTCCATAAACAAATCGGTAAATGACTGAAAAACAGGAAATGATGTCAGAACGTGTTGGAAATTGATGATGTCGCTTTGAATGATGCATACTGAACGCAAAAATAGGCTGGAGTTCAAATAAGTTTAAAAAACATTGAACTGCCCGTGTAACAGATGAGT
>NW_025229373.1:2989-3471 GCF_018294505.1 Triticum aestivum | reverse complement strand
AGAGTTTATTTTGTAGTGATTTTCTATTTCACCGTCATTTAGCTCCCTAAACAAATCGGTAAATGACTGAAAAATAGCAAATGATGTCAGAACATGCTGGAAATTGATGACGTCGCTTTGAATGATGCATACTGAACGCTAAAATAGGCTGGAGTTCAAATAAGTTTAAAAAACATTGAAGTGCCCGTGTAACAGATGAGTTCTCGTCCGAAACCCTGATACTCCGAAAGAGATTGTCCAGTTTGTACACGAGGTGCGTCCAGTTTTCGCCGTGACCCTCTCTACTCTTTTGCACATGCTATGCGGGCGAAATGATGATACCATCCCAAGTTCCAACATTTTCGGAGTTCATTTTGTAGTGATTTTCTATTTCACCGTCATTTAGCTCCCTAAGCAAATCGGTAAATGACTAAAAAATAGCAAATGATGTCAAAACATGTTGGAAATTGATGACGTCGCTTTGAATGATGCATACTGAACGC
>NW_025229373.1:2417-2920 GCF_018294505.1 Triticum aestivum | reverse complement strand
ATATTCCAAAAGAGATTGTCCAGTTCGTACACGAGGTGCGTCCAGTTTTCGCCGTGACCCTGTCTACCCATTTGCACATGCTATGCGGGCGAAATGATGATACCATGCCAAGGTCCAACATTTTCAGGGTTCATTTTGTAGTGATTTTCAATTTCACCGTCATTTAGCTCCATAAACAAATCGGTAAATGACTGAAAAACAGCAAATGATGTCAGAACGTGTTGCAAATTGATGACGTCGCTTTGAATGATGCATAATGAATGCAAAAATAGGCTGGAGTTCAAATAATTTTAAAAAACATTGAAGTGCCCCTGTAACAGATGAGTTCTCATTCGAAACCCTGATACTCCGAAAGAGATTGTCAATTTTGTACACGAGGTGCGTCCAGTTTTCGTCGTGACCCTGTCTACCCATTTGCACATGCTATGCGGGCGAAATGATGATACCATGCCAAGTTCCAACATTTTTATAGTTCATTTTGTAGTGATTTTCGATTTCACCGT
>NW_025229373.1:1905-2407 GCF_018294505.1 Triticum aestivum | reverse complement strand
AAAGAGCAAATGATGTCAGAACATGTTGGAAATTGATGAAGTCGCTTTGAATGATGCATACTGAACGCTAAAATAGGATGGAGTTGTAATAAGTTTAAAAAATTTAAGTGCCCATGTAACAGATGAGTTCTCGTCAAAAACCCTGATACTTCGAAAGAGATTGTCCAGTTTGTACACGAGGTGCGTCCAGTTTTCGCCGTGACCCTCTCTACTCTTTTGCACATGCTATGCGGGCGAAATGATGATACCATGCCAAGTTCCAATATTTTCAGAGTTCATTTTGTAGTGATTTTCTATTTCACCGTCATTTAGCTCCCTAAACAAATCGGTAAATGACTGAAAAATAGCAAATGATGTCAGAACCTGTTGGAAATTGATGACGTCGCTTTGAATGATGCATACTGAACGCTAAAATAGGCTGGAGTTCAAATAAGTTTAAAAAACATTGAAGTGCCCGTGTAACAGATGAGTTCTCGTCCGAAACCCTGATACTCCGAAAGAG
>NW_025229373.1:1627-1895 GCF_018294505.1 Triticum aestivum | reverse complement strand
CATTTAGCTCCCTAAACAAATCGGTAAATGACTGAAAAATAGCAAATGATGTCAGAACATGTTGGAAATTGATGACGTCGCTTTGAATGATGCATACTGAACGCTAAAATAGGCTGGAGTTCAAATAAGTTTAAAAAACATTGAAGTGCCCGTGTAACAGATGAGTTCTCGTCCGAAACCCTGATACTCCGAAAGAGATTGTCCAGTTTGTACACGAGGTGCGTCCAGTTTTCGCCGTGACCCTCTCTACTCTTTTGCACATGCTATG
>NW_025229373.1:754-1617 GCF_018294505.1 Triticum aestivum | reverse complement strand
TTCATTTTGTAGTGATTTTCTATTTCACCGTCATTTAGCTCCCTAAGCAAATCGGTAAATGACTAAAAAATAGCAAATGATGTCAAAACATGTTGGAAATTGATGACGTCGCTTTGAATGATGCATACTGAACGCTAAAATAGGCAGGAGTTCAAATAAGTTTAAAAAACATTGAAGTGCCCGTGTAACAGACGAGTTCTCGTCCGAAACCCTGATACTCCGAAAGAGATTGTCCAGTTTGTACACGAGGTGCGTCCAGTTTTCGCCGTGACCCTCTCTACTCTTTTGCACATGCTATGCGGGCGAAATGATGATACCATCCCAAGTTCCAAAATTTTCAGACTTCATTTTGTAGTGATTTTCAATTTCACCGTCATTTAGCTCTCTAAACAAATCGGTAAATGACTGAAAAACAGCAAATGATTTCAGAACATGTTGGAAATTGATGACGTCGCTTTGAATGATAGCTGGAATTCAAATCAGTTTAAAAAACATTGAAGTGCCCGTGTAAGGGATGAGTTCTCGTCCGAAACCCTGATATTCCGAAAGAGATTGTCCAGTTCGTACACGAGGTGCGTCCAGTTTTCGCCGTGACCCTGTCTACCCATTTGCACATGCTATGCGGGCGAAATGATGATACCATGCCAAGTTCCAACATTTTCAGAGTTAATTTGGTAGTGATTTTCAATTTCACCGTCATTTAGCTCCATAAACAAATCGGTAAATGACTGAAAAACAGGAAATGATGTCAGAACGTGTTGGAAATTGATGATGTCGCTTTGAATGATGCATACTGAACGCAAAAATAGGCTGGAGTTCAAATAAGTTTAAAAAACATTGAACTGCCCGTGTAACAGATGAGT
>NW_025229373.1:0-744 GCF_018294505.1 Triticum aestivum | reverse complement strand
CATTTTGTAGTGATTTTCAATTTGACCGTCATTTAGCTCTCTAAACAAATCGGTAAATGACTGAAAAACAGCAAATGATTTCAGAACATGTTGGAAATTGATGACGTCGCTTTGAATGATGCATACTGAACGCAAAAATAGGCTGGAATTCAAATCAGTTTAAAAAACATTGAAGTGCCCGTGTAAGAGATGAGTTCTCGTCCGAAACCCTGATATTCCGAAAGAGATTGTCCAGTTCGTACACGAGGTGCGTCAAGTTTTCGCCGTGACCCTGTCTACCCATTTGCACATGCTATGCGGGCGAAATGATGATACCATGCCAAGTTCCAACATTTTCAGAGTTCACTTTGTAGTGATTTTCAATTTCACCGTCATTTAGCTCCATAAACAAATCGGTAAATGACTGAAAAACAGGAAATGATGTCAGAACGTGTTGGAAATTGATGATGTCTCTTTGAATGATGCATACTGAACGCAAAAATAGGCTGGAGTTCAAATAAGTTTAAAAAACATTGAACTGCCCGTGTAATAGATGAGTTCTTGTCCGAAACCCTGATACTCCGAAAGAGATTGTCCAGTTTGTACACGAGGTGCGTCCAGTTTTCGCCGTCACCCTCTCTACTCTTTTGCACATGCTATGCGGGCGGAATGATGATACCATGCCAAGTTCCAACATTTTCAGAGTTCATTTTGTAGTGATTTTCAATTTCGCCGTCATTTAGCTCCCTAAACAAATCGGTAAAT
>NW_025229372.1:4002-23888 GCF_018294505.1 Triticum aestivum | reverse complement strand
GAATGAACAAGGGGGTTTTGCTTGCCTGGCACTTCTGAAGATAACATTGAGTCTTCATCAGTGTCAACGATCACAACGTCGGACATCGTCTACCGGGATGGAACAGATACCGGCAACAAGAAGAATTACAATCAATGCAATGCACAATATGATGCATGATCATGACATGGCAAAATGAATGTGTTTTGGGCTAATGCAACTAGCAATGGATTAAATGAAGTTGGTTTGAATACAAGATTCAAATTCAAACTCCATATGTGATTATTCAAATGCCATTCACTTCATTTGCCCTAAACAGTAGTGATAAGTTGTTCTAACATGCATGAAAATGGTACAGATGGATTCCTTGAATTTTTCTGATAATTTTTCATATATAATTTATTTAATTTGGAGTTACGGTTAATTTTCTATGATTTATTGAAGTTTTAGCTATTTTTTGGAATTTCAGAATTAAATTAAATCCGGAAAATGAGTTATGACATCAGCACTGCGTCATGCTTGCGTCAGCAAGTCAACAGGGCTGCCCCGGGTCAAATCTGACCAGTGGGGTCCACTGGTCAGTGACACAGGAGCTAATCCCGGTCAAACCCAGTGCTGACTGGGGTTTGACCAGGAGTGGGGCCCGCTGTCAGTGGCCTAGGGGGTTGATTAGCGGGGTAGTTAGGCCCTAATGACCGGCCACATCAGCTCCTGCCGGAGTTTCGCCAGCGGCGACCATTCCGCACGGCGGGGGAACGCCGGACTTGCGCTAGGGGCATCGGATCGACGCGCCAAGGGCACCAGGAGGTAGCCCGCGCCCGTGCGCATCTAGGGGAACCAACGGGAGGTGCGGGGGTGGCCGGAGCTCGCCGGAGTGGGGGCCGCAGCGGCTGCCGGAGCTCGGGTTTGGGCGGAGCGAGGTTACGGGGTGCTAGGGGGCTGGCTGAGGGGCTATGCGGACTCCTGGGGCAGCTAGGAGCACGCTAGGCTCGTCGGACTGGCCGCAGCAGCACGTCAGTGCCATGCCCGGCGTCCATGGAGGACGGCGGCGCTCGGGAATGTGGCCGGGGTGCTACGGCACGGGAACGAACAAAATGGAGGAGGGGAAACGGAGTGGAGCTCACAGGGATCGTGCAGGGAGGGTCAGCGAGCTCGGGGGCGCGCCGGAGTGGCCGAATTCGACGGAGAACGGCGCCGGGGCCGAAGCTTGGGGATGATGACGATGGCGGCTGCTCGGGGCCCTTCCGGTCACGTGGCTCGGTGAGGGGGTTGGCGACGAGGTGCAGGAGTTCGGGAGCACGTCGGAGAGGGAAGGGGGTGGCCGTGGTCATGGCTACGGCGAGCGGCGCTCCCAGGTGCGTTCGGTGACGAGAGGGAGGAAGAACAGAGGAGGAGGAGGGGTCCAGAGAGAGAGAGACGATCGAGGGGGGTCGGGGCCGTCTTCGTGGCGTCGCGAGGGGGTCGGGGGGGCTGCCACGGCGAAGCAGGAGGTGGAGGCCTCCGCGTGCGCGCGTGCGTGCGGTGTCCGTCCTCCTGGCAGAGGAGGAAGAAGACAAGGGGGGAGGAGGAGGTGGGCTGGGCCGGCTCTAGTGGACTGGGCTGCTGGTGGGCTACCAGGTAAGGCCAGGTAAGTTCTACTCCTTTTATTTTTTTCTGTTCTGTTTTCTATTTGTTCTGTTTTGTTTTAGTTTAGTAAAATACTAAACCATTTTAATAAATTCTGTAGTTTATTATGTGGCTTACTAAAATATATACAAAGCCACTCACAAACTTCCAGAATTATTTGGAGTCATATTTAATATATATTAAATATAAATCCAGAGCAAATAGTTATTGGATTAATTCAAATGGCCAAAATAAATATCTCTGTGACTCCAAAAATATTGGTTTAAATTTTACCTCTCACCAATATTTCCATGGAATAACAGGAACATTTTCTTGGACTCATTTGATGAAATTTAAATGTTGGTTATTTTTTAGAGGTCTTCTGAGGCTTTGAAAATTCCTCAATTCAAATTTCATTTGAATTTAAACATGATGCAGCAAGAGGTCTAGCCTAGTGCATTACCAGAAGCTAGGGATGTGACATTGCTGATCATCGAGCAAGTCAATCAAAGTCCATACTTTGTTCTCATAGATGGATCTCATCTCAGATTTTATGGCCTCAAGCCATTTCATGGAATCTGGGCTCATCATCGCTTCCTCATAGTTCGTAGGTTCATCATGGTCTAGTAACATGACTTCCAGAACAGGATTACCGTACCACCCTGGTGCATATCTTACTCTGGAAGACCTACGAGGTTCTGTAGTAACTTAATCTGAAGTTTCATGATCATCATCATTAACTTCCTCACTAATTGGTGTAGTAGTCACAGGAACAGATTTCTGTGATGAACTATTTTCCAATAAGGGAGCAGGTACAGTTACCTCATCAAGTTCTACTTTCCTCCCACTCACTTCTTTCGAGAGAAACTTCTTCTCTAGAAAGGATCCATTCTTAGCAACGAATGGTTTGCCTTCGGATCTGTGATAGAAGGAGTACCCCAACAGTTCCCTTTGGGTATTCTATGAAGACGCACTTCTCCGATTTGGGTTCGAGCTTATCAGGTTGAAAACCTTTTTCATATAAGCATCGCAACTCCAAACTTTAAGAAACGATAGCTTAGGTTTACTGCTAAACCATAGTTCATACGGTGTCGTCTCAACGGATTTAGATGGTGCCCTTTTAACGTGAATGCAGCTGTCTCTAATGCATAACCCCAAAACAATAGTGGTAAATCAGTAAGAGACATCATAGATCGCACCATATCCAATAAAGTGCGGTTACGATGTTCGAACACACCATAACATTGTGGTGTTCCAGGTGGCGTGAGCTGTGAAACTATTCCACATTGTTTTAATTGAAGACCAAACTCATAACTCAAATATTTGTCTCCGCGATCAGATCGCAGAAACTTTATTTTCTTGTTACGATGATTTTTCCACTTCACTCTGAAATTCTTTGAACCTTTTAACTATTTCAGACTTATGTTTCATCAAGTAGATATACCCATATCTGCTCAAATCATCTTGTGAAGGTCAGAAAATAACGATACTTGCCACGAGCATCAACACTCATTGGATCGCATACATCGGTATGTATTATTTCCAATAAGTCAGTAGCTTGTTCCATTGTTCCAGAGAATGGAGTTTTAGTCATCTTGCCCAAAAGGCACGGTTCGCAAGCATCAAATGATTCATAACCAAGTGATTCCGAAAATCCATCTTTATGGAGTTTCTTCATGCGCTTTACACCGATATGACCCAAACGGCAGTGCCACAAATAAGTTGCACTATCATTATTAACTTTGCATCTTTTGGCATCAATATTATGAATATGTGTATCACTACGATCGAGATCCAACAAACTATTTTCATTGGGTGTATAACCATTGAAGGTCTTATTCATGTAAACAGAATAACAATTATTCTTTAACTTCAAATGAATAACTGTATCACAATAAACATGATCAAATCATATTCATGCTCAACGCAAACGCTAAATAACATCTATTTAGGTTTAACACTAATCCCGAAAGTATAGGGAGTATGTGATGATGATCATATCAATCTTGGAACTACTTCCAACACTCATCGTCACTTCCCCTTCAACTAGTCTTTGTTTATTCTGTAACTCCTGTTTCGAGTTACTAATCTTAGCAACCGAACAAGTATCAAATACTCAGGGGCTACTATAAACACTAGTAAGGCACACATCAATAACCTGTATATCAAATATACCCTTGTTCACTTCACCATCCTTCTTATCCACCAAATATTCAGGGCATTTCCGCTTCCAGTGACCATTTCCTTTGCAGTGTAATCACTTAGTCTTAGGCTTAGGTCCAGACTTCGGTTTCTTCACTTGAGTAGCAACTTGCTTGCTGTTCTTCATGAAGTTCCCCTTCTTCCCTTTGTCCTTTATCTTGAAACTAGTGATCTTGTCCACCATCAACACTTTTGATGTTTTTCTTTGATTTCTACCTTCGTTAATTTCAGCATCACGAAGAGCTCGGGAATCGTTTTCGTCATCCCTTGCATTATAGTTCATCACGAAGTTCTACTAACTTGGTGGTGGTGACTAGAGAATTCTGTCAATCACTATCTTATCTGGAAGATTAACTCCCACTTGATTCAAGCGATTGTAGAACCCAGACAATCTGAGCACATGCTCACTAGTTGAGCGATTCTCCTCCATCTTTTAGCTATAGAACTTGTTGGAGACTTCATATCTCTCAACTCGGGTATTTGCTTAAAATATTAACTTCAACTCCTGGAACATCTCATATGGTCCATGACGTTCAAAATGTTTTTGAAGTCCCGATTCTAAGCCATAAAGCATGGTGCACAAAACTATCAAGTAGTCATCATATTGAGCTAGTCAAACGTTCATAACGTCTGCATCTGCTCCTGCAATAGGTCTGTCACCTAGCGGTGCATTAAGGACATAATTCTTCTATGCAGCAATGAGGATAAACCTCAGATCATGGATCCAATCCGCATCATTGGTACTAACATTTTTCAACACAATTTTCTCTAGGAACATATCAAAATAAACATATGAAAGCAACAACGCAAGCTATTGATCTACAACATAATTTGCAAAATACTACCAGGACTAAGTTCATGATAAATTAAAGTTCAATTAATCATATTACTTAAGAACTCCCACTTAGATAGTCATCCCTCTAATCCTCTAAGTGATTACGTGATCCATATCAACTACACCATGACCGATCATCACGTGAGATGGAGTAGTTTTCAATGGTGAACATCACTATGTTGATCATATCTACTATATGATTCACGCTCGACCGAAGGTCTCCGTGTTCCGAGGCCATATCTGTATATGCTAGGCTCGTTAAGTTTAACCTGAGTATTCCGCGTGTGCAACTGTTTTGCACCCGTTGTATTTGAACGTAGAGCCTATCACACCCGATCATCACGTGGTGTCTCAGCACGAAGAACTTTCGCAACGGTGCATACTCAGGGAGAACACTTCTTGATAATTAGTGAGAGATCATCTTAAAATGCTACCGTTAAACAAAACAGAATAAGATGTATAACAGATAAACATCATATGCAATCAAAATATGTGACATGATATGGCCATGATCATCTTGCGCCTTTGATCTCCATCTCCAAAGTACTGTCATGATCTCTATCATTACCGGCACGACACCATGATCTTCATCATCTTGATCTATATCAATGTGTCGTCACATGGTCGTCTCGCCAACTATTGCTCTTGCAACTATTGCTATCGCATAGCGATAAAGTAAAGCAATTATTTGGTACTTGCATCTTATGCAACAAAGAGACAACCATAGGGCTTCTGCCAGTTGCCGATAACTTCAACAAAACATGATCATCACATACAACAACTTATATCTCATCACGTCTTGACCATATCACATCACAACATGCCCTGCAAAAACAAGTTAGACGTCCTCTACTTTGTTGTTGCAAATTTTACGTGGCTGCTACGGGCTGAGCAAGAACCGTTCTTACTTTCGCATCAAAACCACAACGATAGTTCGTCAAGTTGGTGCTGTTTTAACCTTTGCAAGGACCGGGCGTAGCCACACTCGGTTGAACTAAAGTTGGAGAAATAGACACCCGCTAGTCACCTATGTGCATAGCACGGCGGTAAAACCAGTCTCGCGTAAGCGTACACGTAATGTCGGTCCGGGCCGCTTCATCCAACAATACCACTGAACCAAAGTATGACATGCTGGTAAGCAGTATGACTTGTATCGCCCACAACTCACTTGTGTTCTACTCGTGCATATAACATCAACGCATAAAACCTAGGCTCAGATGCCACTGTTGGGTAACGTAGTAATTTCAAAAAAATTCCTACGCACATGCAAGATCATGGTGATGGCATAGCAATGAGAGGGGAGAGTATTGTCCACATACCCTCGTAGACCGAAAGCGGAAGCGTTATGACAACGCGGTTGATGTAGTCGTACGTCTTCACTATCCGACCGATCCAAGTACCGAACGTACGGCACCTCCGAGTTCAGCACACGTTCATCTCGATGACGATCCCCGGACTCCGATCCAGCAAAGTGTCGGGGATGAGTTCCGTCAGCACGACGGCGTGGTGACGATGATGATGCTCTAACGGCGCAGGGCTTCGCCTAAACTCCACGACGATATGACCGAGGTGGAATATGGTGGAGGGGGGCACCGCACACGGCTAAGGAACGATCCGTAGATCAACTTGTGTGTCTATGGGGTGCCCCCTGCCCTCATATATAAAGGAGTGGAGGAGGGGTAGGGCCGGCCCTCTCTATGGCGCGCCCTAGGGGAGTCCTACTCCCACCGGGAGTAGGATTCCCCCTTTCCTAGTAGAACTAGGAGCCCTTCCATGTAGTAGGAGTAGGAGAGAAGGAAAGGGAAGAGAGAAGGGAAGGAAGGAGGGGGTGCGGCCCCTCCCCCTAGTCCAATTCGGACTAGGCTTTGGGGGGCGCGCGGCCTGCCCTAGGCAGCCCCTCTCTCTTTCCCGTATGGCCCAATAAGGCCCAAAACTTCTCCCCGGCGAATTCCCGTAACTCTCCGGTACTCCGATAAATACCCGAATCACTCGAAACCTTTCCGAACTCCGAATATAGTCGTCCAATATATCGATCTTTACATCTCGACCATTTCGAGACTCCTCGTCATGTCCCCGATCTCATCCGAGACTCCAAACTCCTTCGGTACATCAAAACTCATAAACTCATAATATAACTGTCATCGAAACCTTAAGCGTGCGGACCCTACGGGTTCGAGAACTATGTAGACATGACCTAGAACTATTCTTGGTTAATAACCAATAGCGGAACCTGGATGCCCATATTGGCTCCTACATATTCTACGAAGATCTTTATCGGTCAAACCGCATAACAACATACTTTGTTCCCTTTGTCATCGGTATGTTACTTGCCAGAGATTCGATCGTTGGTATCCAATACCTAGTTCAATCTCGTTACCGGCGAGTCTCTTTACTCGTTACATAATGCATCATTCCGTAATTAACTCATTAGCTACATTGCTTGCAAGGCTTATAGTGATGTGCATTACCGAGAGGGCCCAGAGATACCTCTCCGACAATCGGAGTGACAAAACCTAATCTCGAAATACGCCAACCCAACATGTACCTTCGGACACACCTGTAGTACTCCTTTATAATCACCCAGTTACGTTGTGACGTTTGGTAGCACCCAAAGTGTTCCTCCCGTAAACGGGAGTTGCATAATCTCATAGTTACAGGAACATGTATAAGTCATGAAGAAAGCAATAGCAATATACTAAACGATCAAGTGCTAGGCTAACGGAATGAGTCATGTCAATCACATCATTCTCCTAATGATGTGATCCCGTTAATCAAATGACAACTCATGTCTATGGTTAGGAAACATAACCATCTTTGATTAATGAGCTAGTCAAGTAGAGGCATACTAGTGACTATATGTTTGTCTATGTATTCACACATGTATCATGTTTCTGGTTAATACAATTCTAGCATGAATAATAAACATTTATCATGAAATAAGGAAATAAATAATAACTTTATTATTGCCTCTAGGGCATATTTCCTTCATTCATTGCATAGCTTGCTTGTTTTCTAGTTTCTGTGGCTTATATTGCTCAATATAAATACTGGAAATGATAAGGTATAGTAGGCATTATGTGAGCACAATTATGAATCTTGTCTTTGACAGTACCAAAGTGAATGATTTGTCTTTATCATACTAACCTATCTCACGAAATTCTGTTAAGTTTTGTGTGATTTAAGTTTCAAGTTTTGGTGAGATATCGATATAAGGAGAATAATGAGTGGCAAGACCCTAAGCTTGGGTATGCCCAAGGCACCCCAAGGTAATATTCAAGGAAGATCCAAGAAACTAAGCTTGGGGATGCCCCGAAAGGCATCCCCTCTTTCGTCTCGAACATTATCGGTAACCTAACTTGGAGCTATATTTTGATTCGTCACATGATATGTGTTTTGCTTGGAGCGTCATTTTTTATTAGGATTTGCTTGTTGATATTAAGAATAATTTTTTGTATATTTTACTTCAATAAAAATGTCAAGTATAGCCTGTGCCATGCTTACAAGTCTATATGTTGCTGTTTAAAAACAGAAAGTTTTCTGTTATTGTCTAAATTTCTCAGAAAATTTAGAACATGATAAAATCTTGGAATTTTTACATAGTAAGATATGATAATTTTTCTACAGTTTGGTAAATTTTCAGAATTTTTGGAGTTCAAGAAGTATGAATCTTATTCTATCCTTTACAGATTGTCCTATTTAGACAGATTGCTGTTATGTTTGCATTGTTTGCATATGTTTGCTTGTTTAATGATTCTATTTGAGGATGGGAGTATTAAATAAGCAGAGGCATTCAATATGCAATGTTAAATAATAGTTTTAGTGATTTTTTACAATAGAGAATGATAAGGTTTTGCATTGATTTATACGGACTTATCTCATGAGTTCTTGTTGAGTTTTGTGTGGATGAAGTTTTTAAGATTTAGGGAAACCGTGATATAAAAGGAATTAAGGAGACACAAAATCTCAAGCTCGGGGATTCCCAAGGCATACCAAATTCCAAGAAGTCTCAACCATCTAAGCTTAGGGATGCCCCGGTAGGCATCCCACCTTTCTTCATCAACAATTATTGGTAAGTATCGGTTGAGCCTAAGTTTTTGCTTCTTCACATGATGTGTGCTATTTTTGGAATGTCATTTTAGTGTGTTTTGTTTGTAGTTTGTTGTTTGAATGAATTGAATATCATGAAGTTGAAATTATATGTTCACATCATTCCTAGTAGTAGCTTCACACTAGGTTTAGAAAGTGAAATCTATTGAAGCTTGACAATCAGAATATTTGTCATACAAGCAGTTCATGAATGATTAGTATAAGGAAGAGAACTTTCACACACGAATATATTATCTTGGACATCTTTTGTGATTGTGAATACCCATTAATTATTTTCAAACTTGAGCACATTAGTTGAAGTTGTACAAGGAAGACAACGTAATGAGTTATGATTCTGTATATTTGCATAGAAATTATATTGGTATGGATCCTCCAACATGTGGTGTTTGCTTAGGATCTTTTGCTAGCCAAAAATTCTTACTAAGTAGAGATACTAATTGTGCATCCAAAAACCCTTATACCCAGTTTCTTGACATGAGTGTCCACCATATCTACCTATGAATTGTCAGATCCTTCAAGTAAGTTGTCATCGGTGCAAAAAGCAATAAAAATCGCTCCTAAAATATAAGTGACTTTTATTGCAAGGGAAAATAAGCGTTGTACAAACTTGTGATGGCAAAGAAATAAAACTTATGGACTACATAATAAAGGTTGCTATCATAAGGGGCAATATAACATGACGTTCCTTTACATTAAGACCTTGCACATCCAAAAATAAAAGCGCATGACAATCTTTGCTTCCCTCTGCGAAGGGTCTATCTTTTACTTTTCTGTATTTACTTTTATGCAAGAGTCAATAGTATGCATTCTCATTTCAACTTCAATTATTCTCTAGTTGACAAGCATTATGTGGTGGGGAAAGATCTAGGCACATGTGGCCAGTCAAATATATTTGATCATGAATTATTATTGCTAACAATTATCTCTATGATAAATGAGTTGGGAGGCGAAACAGTAAACCCCTATCTTTCTCTGTGTTCAATGGATGCCATTTGTTCTAAAAATATGCTTTGAGTACTAGCAATCATACAAGACTACATGATGATTGAGTATGTGGAGCTCTTACTTAGACTTTGTTGAGAATAAGTTGAATTACAATTGCTTGGTGATGACCCACAAGTATAGGGTATCAATCGTAGTCCTTTCAATAAGTAAGAGTGTCGAACACAATGAGGAGCAGAAGGAATTGACAAGTGGTTTTCAGCAAGGTAATTTCTGCAAGCAATGAAATTGTTGGTAACATGCAGTTTGATAGTAGGATAATTTGTAACAAGTTACAAGTAGCAATAGTGACAATAAGTGCAGTGAGGTAGCCCATGTAAGTGCATCTAGTGCCCCTTAGTGATTTTGGTGTATTGAAGACTTATAGGTTAAGGGACTGATGCGTTTGTGAGTATACACAGGACTATAAGTCTATGAGGAGTTTGATATTTACAGAGAAAGTCGATCCCTAAAAATGAAGTTCTTCAACTGAAGACTTTGGATTTCTGAAGACTTTCTAAAGACTTTGAAAGTGAAGAAATTGGTGTGACCTTGAAGACTTGGCAATCATTCAAGGAACATGAAGCGTGAAGACTTTTGTTTTCGTAGTTTCATTTTCTCTTTCTTGAGTCATAGGAAACACCGTACTGTTAAAGGGGGTTGAGGAAATACTAAGGAAAAATTTCCAAGTGATGCTCAACTCAAAATCCTACACCTAAAATCCCTTCGAGTGAAGCCATTGGAAATCTCATACAGTTCAGTCATATTCTTTAGTGATAGAGACGAAGTTCTTCTGGTCTCTGAGGAATTTGCTCTGACTGAGGAGTTAGGAATTCACCAGTGTGAATTGCCTACACAGTGAGGAACATGATATCCCTGAGGATTTTGATAGTCAAAATTCCGACCGTTGCTGTGCTATGCGCCAGCGGTTCCAAAATATCTACCCACCTAACGGTCATATCAGACAAGGGCATTTATGTCTTATCATGTCGGGCTACTCCCTAGGCTATAAATAGCCGCCCCCTTCAACCACTAGCTGGTTGGCTGCTCTGAGAGAAAATGACACTTGTCAATTGAGAGCATCCCATCCTCTGAGGACTTTGAGCGAAAATCATCAAGCGAGGAAAACCCAAAACCCAACACCTACAAACCCAAAGTGATTGAGCATCACTGAAGAGATTGATCCTGCGTGGATCCGACGCTTGTTTCCTTTGAAGACTGTGCTTCTTCTGGATGGTTAGGCGTCAAGGTCTAGAGCATCCAAGAGGAATTGTGGACCACCGAGTGATCGAGTTTGTGAAGGTTCGGAAGTCACCTGAAGACTTACCACGAGTGATTGGGCGAGGTCTGTGTGACCTTAGCTCAAGGAGAATACGGCGAGGACTGTGTGTCCAGGACTGGGTGTCCTCGAGTTTAAAAACTCAGCCGCTCCAACCAGATGTACAACTGAGACAGCAGTTGGAACTGGTCTACCAAATCATTGTCTTCACGAAGCCTACTGGTTCTATTTCCTCAACTCTTTCATTTCCTCATGTCTGTTGTTGTGTGCCTATTCATATATGTTTGAAGACTTTGACTGAAGACTTTCTCAATTTCCTCAGTTCAACTTCTTCAGTCTATCCGTCTTCTTTCTTGTGTTATCATGTGTTTACGCTTTCTGTACTCTGTGCTTGTCTTCATCTCGCCATGATGACTATGTTTGTATTTTGTTATGTTTACTTCTGAGTACTTATTCCGCTGCTAGTAGTTCTTCATTTAGGAATTTCCTCACCAGCAAATTCCTCAATGAAGAATTTATAAAAATCGCCTATTCACCCCCCCTCTAGTCGATATAACGCACTTTCAATTGGTATCAGAGCAAGGTACTCCCTTGTTCTGTGTGATTTTGGTTTAACCACCTGGAGTTTTAGCTATGTCGACCGCAGGTATGATCAAGGTCTCTGCTGGGTGTCCTACCTTTGATGGTACGGACTACCCCTACTGGAAGAACAAGATGCGAATGCATCTTGAGGCAATTGACAATGATCTCTGGTATGTTGTGGAAAATGGTGTTCCCGCAGTCTCACCTTCTCTGAACGCTACTGATGTGAAGAGATTCAAGCAACTCGATTCTCAAGCGAAGAATATCATATGTGGTCACCTGAGCAAAGGACAGTATGGAAGAGTGAGTGCTCTGGAAACTGCTAAGCTTATCTGGGATAGGCTGTCCAAAGTAAATGAAGGAGTCTCAACTCAACGTGACTCTCGTGTTGGCATTCTTCGCAATCTCTTCAACTGCTTCAGAAGACTCGACAATGAAAATGTTCAGCAAACCTTCGATTGCCTCACTGACATCTCAAATGAGCTTCAAGCGCTTGGCGCCACTGACATCACCGACCATGAGGTGGTGAAGAAATTGCTGAGATCACTAGATTCCTCATTTGACACTCTGGCACTGATGATTCAAGAGCGTGCTGACTACAAGTGACTTGATCCCGCTGATATCCTCGAGAGGCTAAACACTCATGAGTTCCAGCTTGCTGAGAAGAGAGATATCTACGGTTCGAGCTACAGTAGATCACGTGCTTTGAAGGCCAAGGCAGTCTCTGAGTCTGAAGATGAAGACTCTGCTAGCAGCCTTGGTGACCCTGAAGAAATTTCAGAAGTTCTCAAGACGTGGTCGCTTTGGAAAACCCTCAAGGAGCAATGATTCCTCATCCAGTGACTACAAGAAGAGGCTATGCCACAAATGCAAGAAACTTGGTCACTACATCCAAGATTGTCCTCAGTGGGATAAGGAATCAAAGAAGAAGAAATACAAGGATTACAGTTCCGATGATGCAAAGAAGAAGAAGAAATCTTCAAAGTCTTCATCATCAAAATCCTCGAGGTCTTCATCTCACAAGAAGGGCAGCTCCAAGAAGGCTTGGGCATTCATTGGCAAGGAAATGGACTCTGAGGCTGAATCTGAGGAACATGAGGACGAGGAGGCATCTGAGGAGTCAGAGTCTGGTGTGGCGAGCCTAGCTCTCGCTACTGCATTCGTCAGCAAGTCTATCTTCAACTCTGAAGAAAACGACTCCACCAACAAGGCTGATGAAAGCAATGATGAGTACGCTCCCACCTATTGCTTCATGGAAAAAGGTGCCAAGGTAACTAAATACGCCTCCTCTGACTCAAGTGAGGATGAATCTGATGAAAATCTCAAACCCAGCTACTCTAAACTTGCTAAAATTGCTGTGAAACAACAAAAGGCCTTTGAAAAGGTTCAAAACATGCTAGACAAAAGTGATGATATGTTGGGTGAAGAAATGGATCGCACTAAAACCTTGACTGAAAATCTTTAGAGACTTCAGTCCAGGTTTGACAATCTTCAAGGTCATCATAACACTCTCTTATCTGATCACGAGAAGCTTTATTATGAATTTCTTCAAAGAAAGCAAGATCTTGAAAAGCTAAGAGTGGATTATGAAGATCTTCAGAAGGAGCGCGGTTCATTACTTGCTCAACAAATCAGCGCTACCCAGGAAGAATTTGTTCCTCCATGTCTGAAGTGCATTGAACGTGAAACTGCTAATTCTTCACCTGAATGTTCAAATGCTTCTAATGCTACAAATTCTTCATATGTCTCTGTTGTCACTAATTCCTCATCTGAGGACAATGCAAGTATCACTGATGATGCAGGGCTGAAGGAATTATACATGACAGGCATGTACAAAAGCCTCAAAGGGCATCAGACTCTTTGTGATGTGCTCAAAAAGCAGATCCTCAACAGAAACCCTAGGAAAGAGGGTATTGCCTTTGAGAGGAAACTCAATGCTGATGGAACATATTGGAAGCCTGAGCGGTACCCCAAAACCTCATGGGTTGCTGCAAAGGGACCTCCAGTTGATCCATCCAACTTATCTGGCTTTACATGTGAATCTCCTCATTCTTCTAATGAGTCATTTGACTCCAACTATAAACTGTTCAAAAATCAGAATGGTGAAGTATTTGCTAGAATGTTGGGACTAACTGCAGGAACGGTTCCCCTATGAAGAAACTCTGGGTTCCCAAAAGTTGCCTTGAAAGTCTTCAGGTGAATGTCCTCATGACACCACCTGTGAAGAAAAGGAACTCCAGATCAAATTCTTCATATGAACCAAATTCTTCATATGGATCCAAGTCCTCAAGTGGACCAAATTCCTCATGTGGATCAAATTCCTCAAAAGGATCAAAGTCCTCATATGATCATCATTGTGCTAACCCTTCAGTTTCGCAGGGTAGAGCTAAGGGCTATGAATATGTGCATTATTATTCAAATCATTATGTTCATAAGTCCTCGAAGAATTTCTCTGCTTATTCATATGCTTACCCTAACCCCTCTTATGTGAAACGAAGTGGACTGGCGTCCATGCCACCTTTCTCATATGGTGCTCGCAGAGTGATGAATTCTTTGCCACCCCTCCAGATGTGAGTGATGAAGAAAAAGAACTAATCTCTTATGTAGGGTCAGGTCTCTAGTCGTGCTCAAAACGACTGAAGAATTTGCTGGAGACCTGAACAGTGCCTGATAGGACACAGGCTAATCATGATGAAATGAACCTTCATTTCACACGTCCTCATACTGATTATCTGTTCAAATTGCTTGATGAAATTGACCTGATGATACTGATGTCATATTCTTCACTGATGAAGTATATGAGTTTGTAAGCTGCACTAATTCATCTGCAGGATGATCAACCCAAGGCAAATGAGTGGGTCCTTGATAGTGGATGTACAAATCACATGACTGGTGATAATAATCTCTTGATGGATGCTCCCTTATCACCGTCACATCTGAAATATATCATCTTCGCTGACAAAGGCAAAAGTCAGGTATTGGGTCTAGGTAAGGTTGCGATCTCTAAGGACATACACATGGACAAAGTCATGCTTGTCGAGTCCTTAGGATACAACCTCATGTATGTCTCAATGCTTTGTGATCTTGATATGGTTGTTGTCTTTGGCAAGTATCGTTGTGTTGTGATCTTAGAAGCTGATAATTCCAAAGTCTTCGAAGGCTTTAGGAGAGGAGACTTGTACATTGTTGATTTCTCTACAGGACCACAACCTGACGTGTGCTTACTTGCAAAAGCTTCAGAAGGCCGGCTATGGCATCAACAACTTGGTCATGCTGGAATGAGGAATCTGCACACGCTTGCAAAGAGGAAGCATGTCATTGGCATTGAGAATGTAAAATTCCTCAAGGATCACTTATGCGGAGCCTGTGAAGCTGGGAAGATGACAAAGGCCAAGCATCCAGCAAAGACTATCATGACTACCACTCGACCATTTGAATTGCTTCACATGGATCTCTTCGGTCCTAATCATTATTCTGCTGTGACAAATGATGCATCTCTATATGGCTTTGTTATTGTTGATGATTATTCTCGTTACACATGGGTACACATTGTTACTTACAAACATGAAGTGCAGGAAGTCTTCAAACGATTTTCCTCGAGGGCTTCAACCAACTTTGGTGTGAAGATCAAGCACATCAGGAGTGACAATGGAACTGAGTTCAAGAATTCCGGTCTTGATGACTATTTTGATGAACTTGGTATTATGAGTTATCTTCTCCTTACACTCCTCAACAGAAGGGCGTCGTGGAGCGCAAGAACAGAACCCTTGCTAAAATGGCTCGCACTATGCTTGATGAATACAAGATGCCTCGTCGATTCTGGATTGATGCAATTGATACTGCTTGCCACATCATCAACAGAGTTTATCTTCACAAATTCTTCAAGAAGACTGCCTATGAACTCCTCACTGACAAGAAACCCAATGTAAGTTACTTCAAAGTCTTCGGTGCTAAATGTTGGATTAGAGATCCTCATCACAATTCTAAATTTGCACCGAAAGCACATGAGGGTTTCATGCTTGGTTACGGAAAGGACTCGCACACCTATAGAGTCTTCAACAATGTTCTTCACAAGGTTGTTGAAACTATAGATGTGCGTTTTGATGAAACTAATGGATCGCAAAGAGAGCACCTACCTTCTGTGATAGATGAACTAGTACCTGAGGATTCTATCAAGTTCAAAGCCACTGAGGATGTCATTCCTAGTGAAGAATCTGCTGAAGAATTCATTCCAGATCGTGATGAACGTCGAGCTGGCACACCTGAAGAAAAAGGTGCTGAGGAAAATGCTCCTGAAGAAAATGCGGATCAAATTCCTCGAAGACAACCCGCTCATCCTCGTATTGCAAATGAAGTGCAAATTGAGAAGATCATCGATGACATTGAAGCACCAGGTCGTCTCACACGCTCAAAAGCTTCACATTTATCTAACTTTTGTGGGCACTTTGTGTTTGTCTCTATCACATAGCCCACTAAGGTAGATGAAGCATTTCTGGAGCCTGAGTGGATTCAAGTTATGCAAGAAGAATTACATCAGTTCGAGCTCAACAATGTCTGGGAACTGGTCAAACGTCTAGATCCTCGCAAGCACAACATTATTGGCACAAAGTGGATCTACCGCAACAAGCAAGATGAAAATGGCCTTGTGGTGAGGAATAAGGCACGGCTTGTAGCTCAGGGCTACACACAGGTTGAAGGAATTGACTTCGATGAAACTTTTGCACCTGTTGCTAGACTTGAGGCTATTCGCATATTACTTGCCTATGCTAACCATCATGATATTATCTTATAACAAATGGATGTGAAAAGTGCATTCCTCAATGGTAAGCTTGAGGAAGAAGTATATGTTGCTCAACCCCCAGGTTTTGAAGATCCAAAGAATCCCGACAAAGTCTTCAAGCTCAACAAGGCCATGTATGGCCTCAAGCAAGCCCCTCGGGCGTGGTATGATACCTTGAAGGAATTCTTCATGAAGAAAGGCTTCAAACCCAGTTCACTCGACCCAACTCTTTTCACTAAGTCTTATGATGGTGAATTGTTTGTGTGCCAAATATATGTTGATGATATCATTTTCGGCTGTACTGACCAACGATATAGTGATGAATTTGCCTATATGATGAGTGAAGAATATCAAATGTCTATGATGGGAGAGTTGAAATTCTTTTTAGGTCTTCAAATTCGAAAAACAGCGCAATGGAATATTCATATATCAGGAGAAATACCTCAAGGACGTATTGAGGAAATTCAGCATGCAAGATTGCAAAGGGGTCAAAATTCCAATGCCCACAAATGGCCATCTATCCAGTGATGAAAATGGTAAAGACTTCGATCAAAAGGTATACCGCTCCATGATTGGCTCTTTATTGTACCTATGTGCATCTAGGCCGGATATTATGCTTAGTGTTTGCATGTGTGCCTGATTTCAAGCTACACCGAAGGAATCACACCATAAGGCTGTGAAGCATATTCTTCGATACTTAGCTCACACACCAACACTTGGATTATGGTATCCCAAGGGCTCCTCTTTTGATCTCATTGGATATTCAGACTCTTACTATGCTGGCGATCGCGTGGACCGCAAGTCAACATTTGGTACATGTCATTTCCTCGGACGATCTTTGGTCTGTTGGTCCTCGAAGAAACAGAACTGCGTATCTCTCTCCACTGCAGAAGCTGAGTACATTGCTGCTGGATCGTGTTGTGCTCAACTACTATGGATGAAGCAAACACTCAAGGACTATGGCGTCAACGTGAAGAATGTGCCTCTCTACTGTGATAATGAGAGTGCCATCAAGATTGCTCATAACCTAGTTGAGCACTCGAAGACCAAGCACATCCAAATTCGTCATCATTTTCTTCATGATCATGTGTTGAAGGGCGAAATCTCCATCGACCACGTCAGCACTAAAGATCAATTGGCCGATATCTTCACAAAGCCCTTGGATGAGAAGATATTTAGCAAGTTGCGGTGTGAGCTAAATATCCTAGAATCTTCGAATGTTCTCTGAAATGGACACACATCCTAACACTTATGCTGACTTGATGACTTAGATGCGCAACACACGAAGTAACGTTTTGCTTCAATCAATGAAGACTAACCCTCTAAGTGTGAAGAAATTAATGAAGAAATTGATTCTCAGAGCCCTACGACAATTGTACGCGGTTTTTTAAATCAGCTTTCTTATACGGTGGGTTACGCCACCAACCAAAGTTGAAAATCTTCAATTTGAGTTTTTCCTCATTTTTGAAATTCCTCAGTTTTTCAAATTCTTCAACTTTGCATTGTCTTCACTCTTTCCGGTGTTGTTCTTCATTCGAATATATATATATATATATATATATATATATATATATATATATATATATATATATGAGTTTTAGTGTCCTCTACAGCATTCATTTATTGTTATTTCTTCAAGTTGATTTCTTCTGCTAAGTGAATGTGATCGGACCCTTCCCCTCTATGCTAAACTCAACCCAGTCTATTCACAAATTCCTCATATGCGTTCTATTTGGAACTCGATCAAATTCTTCACTGTGTCCTTGACAGCTGAAGAAATTGCGAACGGAACTTTTAACTAATCTTATCTGAATTTTCGGCTTTGCCGCTCAAATCGTTCCGCATCCCACGATATACTTATCTATTCACCCACGATCTAACACGATCTCACTTCTCAGTACGTGGGTGACACATGTCATGCGAATGAGAAGGGTCAGGGGCACGTTCATCCTAAATCTTCGGGCGAACAGTTTTTCACTGCGACTATAAATACCCCCTCACCCCTTCCTCATTTCCTTTACTCCGCTCGACCTCTCTCTCCCGCTCGAGCTTCTCAAACCCTAACGCCGCCGCTACTTCATCATCGCCGGTGAGGAAGAGCTTCACTGCCTCGACCTCGTCGCCGTCGTACTCGCGCTAGCCGCGGATTTCTTCACTCCGCCGCCGCCGTAGCCGTCTTCCTCTGCCAAGTTAGGGCGTGGAAGATCTGACCTGACGAACTTCACATCTGTTCTTCTTAGTTCGTCGTGTTCTCAAGGTTTTAAATAGCGGCCGCTATGACCTCTATTGCGCCCGCAATAGCGGTAGCGCCACCCTAATGCTACTTGTTGCAGGCTGCGCTAGGAAATAGCGCGATTGGGACGATGCGGGCGCAATATCGCGTGTGAGGCCACAATAGCGGGATTTTTCGTAGCGCTGGGTTGCAGTCATAGCAGACTACCGAGAAAAATGGGCTAGCGTATAAATTTGAGACACACGCACACGCCCAATACTAGACCTAAATCGAGCCACTCCTTGTCCTCTTCTCTTGGCGGCCGGCGTCAACCAGCAGCAGCGGCAAACAGCAGAACGGCGACCTGCGTCGCTGCCGGCAACCAGCAACCACCATCGCCCCCTCTCACTTTGTGACGCCCCCGATTCAATCGTACACTAATCATGCACGCAAATGTGTACGATCAAGATCAGGGACTCACGGGAAGATATCACAACACAACTCTACAAATAAAATAAGTCATACAAGCATCATAATACAAGCCAGGGGCCTCGAGGGCTCGAATACAAGTGCTCGATCATAGACGAGTCAGCGGAAGCAACAATATCTGAGTACAGACATAAGTTAAACAATTTTGCCTTAAGAAGGCTAGCACAAACTGGGATACAGATCGAAAGAGGCGCAGGCCTCCTGCCTGGGATCCTCCTAACTACTCCTGGACGTCGTCAGCAGGCTGCACGTAGTAGGGGCACCTCCGGTGTAGTAGGGGTCATCGTCGACGGTGGCGTCTGGCTCCTGCACTCCAGCATCTGGTTGCGACAACCAAAAAGAAAGGAAAAGGGGAAAAAGGGGGGAGAAAGCAACCGTGAGTACTCATCCAAAGTACTCGCAAGCAAGGAACTACACTACATATGCATGGGTATATGTGTAAGGAGGCCATATCAGTGGACTGAACTGCAGAATGCCAGAATAAGAGGGGGATAGCTAATCCTGTCGAAGACTACGCTTCTGGCAGCCTCCGTCTTGCAGCATGTAGAAGAGAGTAGACTGAAGTCCTCCAAATAGCATCTCCAAGTAGCATCTCCAAGTAGCATCTCCAGTAACATCGCATAGCATAATCCTACCCGGCGATCCCCTCCTCATATCCCTGAGGTAGAGCGACCACCGGTTGTATCTGGCACTTGGAAGGGTGTGTTTTATTAAGTATCCGGTTCTAGTTGTCATAAGGTCAAGGTACAACTCCAAGTCGTCCTGTTACCGAAGATCACGGCTATTCGAATAGATTAACTTCCCTGCAGGGGTGCACCACATAGCCCAACACGCT
>NW_025229372.1:0-1683 GCF_018294505.1 Triticum aestivum | reverse complement strand
CCTTTTATTTTTTTTTTTGCTCTGTTAGTTTCTTTCTTTTATTTATTTTCCTTTTCTGTCTTTATTTATTTTAAAATACTTAGGCAGTTTATAAAATTGTGTTTATTACACCATATTGACCTATGTAAAATATGGCATCTCCCGAACACTTTTGTTTTAAATTTTGAAAAACTTTTATTGTTTGCTTGATTTTGATTTTGAATTTGAATCGTTTCGAACTAACGCGAGATTACTAACAGTAATCAAAGTGGCATGGCATCGTTAACGTGGGATTACTGTAGCCTAATTATCCGGGCGTCACAATTCTCCTCCACTACAAGAAATCTCGTCCCGAGATTTAAGAGGTAGTAAGGGGGAAGTCCTGGTTATGAAAGTCTAACGGATCTTCTTGTCTTTGGTTGCTCTCCTCGAAGAGGTCGATCCATTACATTGACGTCTTCATTTTTTTGCTTCAGGTCATCATGGTGAAGTCATCATCCTTTCTCCGGAGTCTTCATCATACTAACGAAAGAATAAGGGGGTATACCGGAAGAATGGACCTCTGCAGGGTAGACTATCTGGTAGACAACAACGAGGAAGGTGGCGGAAAGTAACTCTCGAATTGAAATTTAAGACAATATCGAGAGCAAAGTAAGAAGGTGCAAAATAGAAGTTTCAAACGCATAGGCAATCGTTCGTTGCCTGAAACGAAGTGTGAAAGGGGTTCAGAGAAATGGGAATAAGTATTGCGTCTGATACCAGAATTGATGATCTCATCGGAAGGTGGCTCGTGAATTACATATGAGAACACGCGCAAGGAATAACCTTGGGAACATGGGGGGTACAAGAGAGTCAGGTTTTGATCCTGGGACCTGTGGGTTATGGGCCCACCATGTGGGTTAAAAGTAGGAAAGGCGGTGACGTCTTGCACAATCATGTAAGCAAGGCATGCCAGAGGGTAACCTGTCGATTATGTCGGCAACAATGTCGGTACCAAGGGCGAGGGACGAAGAGAACCATTTTCCTGCTCGTTGAAGCGAGGCGGACCAATAGGCAAAGTTCTCGTCCATCGGTGGCTACCGGGAAGTCATCAACAATAGTAACAGGGTCTTACCGACACGGTTGGGCACCTATGTGTTTACATAAGCAGTAGAATATTGCTGCTTAGATCATATAGATCACCGGAAAGGCTAAACAAACCAATGTAAAGGAAACGTGAGCATCAGATTAACAGAACAATGGAAAGGAAAATGTGTTTAAACACATATTTCAAGGGTATATCCTCCCCAAGGACAAGCAGAGCATGATATCCATGACAGGATACAACGTAGAAAACCCTTTAGGAAAGGGGAGAGAGTATCATGACATTACCCATACAACGGTGTTTGGATAATTTAGTAAGAAACATTTAGCATTGGCTTCAAATGTTCTTGTTGAAATTCGGAGTACCACAGACATGCTTCGAGATAGCATTGACATGGTCTTCAATCAAAGGCCAGACTTTGGATACAAAGGATCCATCGGAAACAACTTATAGAATAAGTCTTACAATTTCCTCATGGAAGAATGATTAACCTTGCTAAAAAGGAAAACTATAACAATGGGTCCTCCGGCCCGGTGCGCTAGGCATGTCATCACCTTACCGGTCACATAAAGACCATTGTTATAACTCTTGAAAATATATCCCAACCATCATATCTGACC
>NW_025229371.1:14622-23916 GCF_018294505.1 Triticum aestivum | reverse complement strand
CTGTCCCGCCTAACCCTGGAGCGGTTGACCACGAGATCTAGCCCTTTGACTTCCCACGGACGGGCTTTGACCAGTGGACCTCTCCACCCGGTTGTGTCAGGTCGGCCCATAGGGACACCCGGGAGCAACATGCGGGCCAAAATCATAGCTACATCCACTCCGTGTAGACCCGACGCGTCCGTTTCCCCCCTCCAGGTGCCGTCGGCGGCGCCGTCCGTGAGGGGGGCCACGCACCGGAGACGCGTGCCGCCTCTTCGGACATGCCACAACACCACCCCGCATGTATGAGGGCCCGATACGATGCTCCGGTGGCATTGCTGTTGGAAATATGCCCTAGAGGCAATAATAAAAGTGTTATTATTATATTTCTTTGTTCATGATAATAGTCTTTTATTCATGCTATAACTGTATTATCTGGAAATCGTAATACACGTGTGAATACATAGACCACAATATGTCCCTAGTGAGCCTCTAGTTGACTAGTTCGTTGTGATCAACAGATAGTCATGGTTTCCTGGCTATGGACATTGGATGTCGTTGGTAACGGGATCACATCATTAGGAGAATGATGTGATGGACAAGACCCAATCCTGAGCATAGCACAAAGATCGTGTAGTTCGTTTGCTAGAGCTTTGCCAATGTCAAGTATCTCTTCCTTTGACCATGAGAGCGTGTAACTCCTGGATACCGTAGGAGTGCTTTGGGTGTATCAAACGTCACAACGTAACTGGGTGACTATAAAGGTGCACTACAGGTATCTCCGAAAGTATCTATTGTTTTATGCGGATCGAGACTGGGATTTGTCACTCCGTGTAAACGGAGAGGTATCTCTGGGCCCACTCGGTAGGACATCATCATATGCGCAATGTGACCAAGGAGTTGATCACGGGATGATGTGTTACGGAACGAGTAAAGTGACTTGCCGGTAACGAGATTGAACAAGGTATTGAATACCGACGATCGAGTCTCGGGCAAGTAACATACCGATAGACAAAGGGAATTGAATACGGGATTGATTAAGTCCTTGACATCGTGGTTCATCCGATGAGATCATCATGGAGCATGTGGGAGCCATCATGGGTATCCAGATCCCGCTGTTGGTTATTGACCAGAGAACGTCTCGGTCATGTCTACATGTCTCCCGAACCCGTAGGGTCTACACACTTAAGGTTCGATGACGCTAGGGTTATAAAGGAAGTTTGTATGTGGTTACCGAATGTTGTTCGGAGTCTCGGATGAGATTCCGGACGTCACGAGGAGTTCCAGAATGGTCCGGAGGTAAAGATTTATATATGGGAAGTCCTATTTTGGCCACCGGAAAATGTTCGGGATTTTTGGTATTGTACCGGGAAGGTTCTAGAAGGTTCCGGAGTGGGGCCCACCTGCATGGGGGGGCCCACATGAACATGGGTAGTGGGGGCAAGGCCCCACACCCCTGGTCAAGGCGCACCAAGATCCCCCCTTAGAAGGAATAAGATCATATCCCGAAGGGATAAGATCAAGATCCCTAAAAAGGGGGGATAACAATCGGTGAGGAAGGAAATGATGGGATTTCATTCCTCCCACCTTGGCCAACGCCCCAATGGACTTGTAGGGCAAGAAACCAGCCCCTCCACCCCTATACATAGTGGGGAGACGCATGGGAGCTGAAGACGAAGTTCTGGCGCAGCCCTTCCCCTCTCCCAAGTCTTCCTCCTCTCCCGCGGTGCTTGGCGAAGCCCTGCAGGGTTGCCACGCTCCTCCACCACCACCACGCTGTTGTGCTGCTGTTGGATGGAGTCTTCCTCAACCTCTCCCTCTCTCCTTGCTGGATCAAGGCGTGGGAGACGTGACCGGGCTGTACGTGTGTTGAACGCGGAGGTGCCGTGCGTTCGGCACTTGATCATCGGTGATTTGAATCACGACGAGAACGACTCCTTCAACCCCGTTCACTTGAACGCTTCCGCTTAGAGATCTAGAAGGGTATGTAGATGCACTCTCTTTCTCCTCGTTGCTGGTCTCTCCATAGATAGATCTTGGTGACACGTAGGAAAATTTTGAATTTCTGCTACGTTCCCCAACAGTGGTATCAGAGCTAGGTCTATTGCGTAGATTCTTTGCACGAGTAGAACACAAAGTAGTTGTGGGCGTTGATGTTGTACAATATGCTTACCGTTACTAGTCCAATCTTGTTTCGATGGTATTGTGGGATGAAGCGGCCCGGACCAACCTTACACGTACTCTTACGTGAGACAGGTTCCACCGATTGACATGCATTTAGTGCATAAGGTGGCTAGCGGGTGCCAGTCTCTCCCACTTTAGTCGGAACGGATTCGATGAAAAGGGTCCTTATGAAGGGTAAATAGCAATTGGCATATCACGTTGTGGTTTTGCATAGGTAAGATACGTTCTTGCTAGAAACCCATAGCAGCCACGTAAAACATGCAAACAACAATTAGAGGACGTCTAACTTGTTTTTGCAGGGTATGCTTTGTGATGTGATATGGCCAAGAAGAATGTGATGAATGATATGTAATGTATGAGATCATGTTCTTGTAATAGGATTCACGACTTGCATGTCGATGAGTATGACAACCGGCAGGAGCTATATGAGTTGTCTTTATTTATTGTATGACCTGCGTGTCATTGAAGAACGCCATGTAAACTACTTTACTTTATTGCTAAACACGTTAGCCATAGAAGTAGAAGTAGTCGTTGGCGTGACAACTTCATGAAGACACGATGATGGAGATCATGATGATGGAGATCATGGTGTCAAGCCGGTGACAAGATGATCATGGATCCCCAAAGATGAAGATCAATGGAGCTATATGATATTGGCCATATCATGTCACAACTATATAATTGCATGTGATGTTTATTATGATTATGCATCTTGTTTACTTAGGACGACGGTAGTAAATAAGATGATCCCTTACAAAATTTCAAGAAGTGTTCTCCCCTAACTGTGCACCGTTGCTACAGTTCGTCGCTTCTAAGCACCACGTGATGATCGGGTGTGATGGATTCTTACGTTCACATACAACGGGTGTAAGACAGTTTTACACAGCGAAAACACTTAGGGTTAACTTGATGAGCCTAGCCTGTACAGACATGGCCTCGGAACACGGAGACCGAAAGGTCGAGCATGAGTCGTATAGTAGATACGATCAACATGAAGATGTTCACCGATGATGACTAGTCCGTCTCACGTGATGATCGGACACGGCCTAGTTGACTCGGATCATGTAATCACTTAGATGACCAGAGGGATGTCTATCTGAGTGGGAGTTCATAAGATGAACTTAATTATCCTGAACATAGTCAAAAGACCTTTTTGCAAATTATGTCGTAAGCTCGAGCTTTAATTCCACTGTTTAGATATGTTCCTAGAGAAAATATAGTTGAAAGTTGACAGTAGCGATTATGCGGACAGTAGAACGCTTATGTCCTTAATGCACCGCTCAGTGTGCTGAACCCCAAAACGTCATTTGTGGATGTTTCGAACATCGAACATACACGTTTTGATAACTACGTGATAGTTCAATTAAATGGTTTAAGTAGAGGCACCAAAGACGTTTTTGAAACGTCGCGGAACATATGATATGTTTCGAGGGCTGAAAATTGGGATTTCAGGCTCATGCCCACGTCAAGAGGTATAAGACCTCCGACAATTTTCTTAGCCTACAAACTAAGGGAGAAAAGCTCAATCGTTGAGCTTGTGCTCAGATTGTCTGAGTGCAACAATCACTTGAATCGAGTGGGAGTTGATCTTCCAGATGAGATAGTGATGTTTCTCCAAAGACATTGCCACCAAGCTACTAGAGCTTCGTGATGAACTATAACATATCAAGGATAGAGATGATGATCCTTGAGGTATTCGCGTTGTTTGACATCGCGAAAGTAGAAATCAAGAAGGACCATCAATTGTTGATGGTTGGTGAAACCACTACTTTCAAGAAGGGCAAGGGCAAGAAGGGATACTTCATGAAACGACAAATCAGTTGCTGCTCTAGTGAAGAAACCCAAGGTTGAACCCAAACCCGAGACTAAGTGCTTCTGTAATAAGGGGAACAGCCACTGGAGCAGAACTACCCTAGATACTTGGTAGATGAGAAGGCTGGCAAGGTCGATAGAAGTATATTGGATATACATTATGCTAATGTGTACTTTACTAGTACTCCTAGTAGCACCAGGGTATAAGATACCGGTTCGGTTGCTAAGTGTTAGTAACTCGAAATAAAGAGCTACGGAATAAACGGAGACTAGCTAAAGGTGAGCCGACGATATGTGTTGGAAGCATTTCCAAGTTTGATGTGATCAAACATCGCACGCTCCCTCTACCATCAAGATTAGTATTAAACCTGAATAATTGTCATTTGGTGCTTGCGTTGAGCATAGACATGATTGGATTATGTCTATGGCAATACGGTTATTCATTTAAGGAGAATAATGGTTACTCTATTTATTTGAATAAAAACTTCAATGGTCTTGCACCTAAAGGAATGGTTTATTGAATCTTGATTGTAGTGATACACATTTTCATGCCAAAAGATATAAGATAGTAATGATAGTACCACTTACTTGTGGCACTGCCATGTAAGTCATAATGGTATAAAACGCATGAAGAAGCTCCATGTTGATGGATCTTTGGACTCACTCGTTTTTGAAAAGTTTGAGACATGCGAACCATGTCTATTGGTGTATATGCATGAAGAAACTCCATGCAAATGGACCGTTTGGACTCACTTGATTTTGAATCACTTGAGATATGCAAATCATACCACATGGGAAAGATGACTGAAAAGCCTCGTTTTCAGTAAGATGGAACAAGATAGCAACTTGTTGGAAGTAACACATTTTGATGTGTCCAATCCAATGAGTGCTGAGGCATGCAGTGAATATCGTTATGATCTTACTTCACAGATGATTCGAGTAGATGTTGAGAATATTTACTTGATGAAACACAAGTCTGAATTATTGAATGGTTCAAGTAATTTCAGAGTGAAGTAGAAGATCATTGTGACAAGAGGATAAAATGTCTATGATACGATCATAGAGATGAATATCTGAGTTACGAGTTTTGGCACACAATTAAGACATTGTGGAAATTGTTTCACAATTAATACCGCCTGGAACACCATAGTGTGATGGTGTGTCCGAACATCATAGTTGCACCCTATTGGATATGGTGCGTACCATGATGTCTCTTATCAAATTACCACTATTGTCCATGGGTTAGGCATTAGAGACAACCACATTCACTTTAAATAGGGCACCACGTAATTCCGTTGAGATGACACCGTATGAATTATGGTTTAGAGAAACCTAAGTTGTCGTTTCTTAAAGGTTTGGGGCTGCAACGCTTATGTGAAAAAGTTTTAGGATTGATAAGCTCGAACCCAAAGCGGATAAAATGCATCTTCATAGGACACCCAAAACAGTTGGGTATACCTCCTGTCTCAGATCCGAAAGCAATAAGGGATTGTTTCTAGAATCAGGTACTTTCTCAAGGAAAAGTTTCTCTCGAAAGAATTGAGTGGGAGGATGGTGGAGACTTGATGAGGTTATTGAACCGTCTCTTCAACTAGTGTGTGGCAGGGCACAGGAAGTTGTTCCTGTGGCACCTACACCAATTGAAGTGGAAGCTTATGATATTGATCATGAAACTTCGGATCAAGTCACTACCAAACCTCGTGGGATGACAAGGATGCATACTACTTCAGAGTGGTACGTAATCCTGTCTTGAAGGTCATGTTGCTAGACAACAATGAACCTACAAGCTATGGAGAAGCGATGGTGGGCCTGAATTCTGACAAATGGTTAGAAGCCATGAAATCCGAGATAGTATCCATATATCAGAACAAAGCATGGACTTTGATGGACTTGCCCGATGATCGGCAATCCATTGAGATAAATGGATCTTTTAAGAAGAAGACGGACGTGGATGGTAATGTCACCATCTATGAAGCTCGACTTGTGGCGAAGTGTTTTCCGACAAGTTCATGGAGTTTACTACGATGAGATTTTCTCACTCGTAGCGATGCTTAAAGTCCGTCGGAATCATGTTAGCATTAGCTGCATTTATGAAATCTGGCAGATGGATGTCAAGACAAGTTTCCTTACCAGTTTTCGTAAGGAAAGGTTGTATGCAATACAATCAGAAAAGTTTAGTCAATCCCAAAAGATGCTAATAAGTATGCAAAGCTCCAGCAATCCTTCTAAGGACTGGAGTGAGCATCTCGGAGTTGGAATGTATGCTTTGATGATGATCAAAGATTTTGGGTTTGTACAAAGTTTATGAGAAACTTGTATTTCCAAAGAAGTGAGTGGGAGCACTATAGAATTTCTGATGAGTATATGTTGTTGACATATTGTTGATCAGAAATGACGTAGAATTTCTGGAAAGCATATAGGGTTATTTTGAAAGTGTTTTTCAATGGAAAGCCTGGATTAAGCTACTTGAACATTGAGCATCAAGATCTATAAGGATAGATCAAAACGCTTAATGGTACTTTCAAATGAGCACATACCTTGACATGATCTTGAAGGTGTTCAAGATGGATCAGTCAAAGAAGAAGTTCTTGCCTGAATTGTAAGGTACGAAGTTAAGACTTAAAGCTCGACCACGGAAGAATAGAGAGAAAGGATGAAGGTCGTCCCCTATGCTTAAGACGTAGGCTCTTCAGTATGCTATGCTGTGTACCGCACCTGAAGTGTGCCTTGCCATGAGTCAGTCAAGGGGTACAAGAGTGATCCAAGAATGGCTCACAGGACAGCGGTCAAAGTTATCCTTAGTAACTAGTGGACTAAGGAATTTTCTCGATTATGGAGGTGGTAAAAGAGTTCGTCGTAAAGGGTTATGTCGATGCAAGCTTGACACCTATCCGGATAGCTCTGAGTAGAGAGACCGGATACATATAATGGAGCAATAATTTAGAATAGCTCCAAGTAGAACAGTTATTTGGAATAGCTCCAAATAGAGCGTGGTAGCTGCATCTAGGAGATGACATAGAGATTTGTAAAGCACACACGGATCTGAAAGGTTCAGACCCGTTGACTAAAACCTCTCTCACAAGCAACATGATCAAACATAAAACTCATTGAGTGTTAATCACATAGTGATGTGAACTAGACTACTGATTCTAGTAAACTCTTGGGTATTAGTCACATGGCGATGTGACCTGTGAGTGTTAATCACATGGCGATGTGAACTAGATTATTGACTCTAGTGCAAGTGGGAGACTGTTGGAAATATGCCCTAGAGGCAATAATAAAAGTATTATTATTATATTTCCTTGTTCATGATAATTGTCTTTTATTCATGCTATAACTGTATTATCCAGAAATCGTAATACACGTGTGAATACATAGACCACAATATGTCCCTAGTGAGCCTCTAGTTGACTAGCTCGTTGTGATCAACAGATAGTCATGGTTTCCTGGCTATGGACATTGGATGTCGTTGATAACGGGATCACATCATTAGGAGAATGATGTGATGGACAAGACCCAATCCTAAGCATAGCACAAGATCGTGTAGTTCGTTTGCTAGAGCTTTGCCAATGTCAAGTATCTCTTCCTTTGACCATGAGAGCGTGTAACTCCTGGATACCGTAGGAGTGCTTTGGGTGTATCAAACGTCACAACGTAACTGGGTGACTATAAAGGTGCACTACAGGTATCTCCGAAAGTATCTATTGTTTTATGCGGATCGAGACTGGGATTTGTCACTCCGTGTAAACGGAGAGGTATCTCTGGGCCCACTCGGTAGGACATCATCATATGCGCAATGTGACCAAGGAGTTGATCACGGGATGATGTGTTACGGAACGAGTAAAGTGACTTGCCGGTAACGAGATTGAACAAGGTATTGGATACCGACGATCGAGTCTCGGGCAAGTAACATACCGATAGACAAAGGGAATTGAATACGGGATTGATTAAGTCCTTGACATCGTGGTTCATCCGATGAGATCATCATGGAGCATGTGGGAGCCATCATGGGTATCCAGATCCCGCTGTTGGTTATTGACCAGAGAACGTCTCGGTCATGTCTACATGTCTCCCGAACCCGTAGGGTCTACACACTTAAGGTTCGATGACGCTAGGGTTATAAAGGAAGTTTGTATGTGGTTACCGAATGTTGTTCGGAGTCTCGGATGAGATCCCGGACGTCACGAGGAGTTCCGGAATGGTCCGGAGGTAAAGATTTATATATGGGAAGTCCTATTTTGGCCACCGGAAAATGTTCAGGATTTTTCGGTATTGTACCGGGAAGGTTCTAGAAGGTTCCGGAGTGGGGCCCACCTGCATGGGGGGGCCCACATGAACGTGGGTAGTGGGGGCAAGGCCCCACACCCCTGGTCAAGGCGCACCAAGATCCCCCCTTAGAAGGAATAAGATCATATCCCGAAGGGATAAGATCAAGATCCCTAAAAAGGGGGGATAACAATCGGTGAGGAAGGAAATGATGGGATTTCTTTCCTCCCACCTTGGCCAACGCCCCAATGGACTTGGAGGGAAAGAAACCAGCCCCTCCACCCCTATATATAGTGGGGAGACGCATGGGAGCTGAAGACGAAGTTCTGGCGCAACCCTTCCCCTCTCCCAAGTCTTCCTCCTCTCCCGCGGTGCTTGGCGAAGCCCTGCAGGATTGCCACGCTCCTCCACCACCACCACGCCGTTGTGCTGCTGTTGGATGGAGTCTTCCTCAACCTCTCCCTCTCTCCTTGCTGGATCAAGGCGTGGGAGCCGTCACCGGGCTGTACGTGTGTTGAACGCGGAGGTGCCGTGCGTTCGGCACTTGATCATCGGTGATTTGAATCACGACGAGAACGACTCCTTCAACCCCGTTCACTTGAACGCTTCCGCTTAGCGATCTACAAGGGTATGTAGATGCACTCTCTTTCTACTCGTTGCTGGTCTCTCCATAGATAGATCTTGGTGACACGTAGGAAAATTTTGAATTTCTGCTACGTTCCCCAACAATTGCTACCCCCCAGGGCCCCGTCCCGCCTAACCCTGGAGCGTTTGACCACGAGATCTAGCCCTTTGACTTCCCACGGACGGGCTTTGACCAGTGGACCTCTCCACCCGGTTGTGTCAGGTCGGCCCATAGGGACACCCGGGAGTAACATCCGGGCCAAAACCACAGCTACATCCAATCCGTGTAGAACCGACGCGTCCGTTTCCCCCCTCCAGGTGCCGGCGGCGGCGCCGTCCGTGAGGGGGGCCACGCACGGGAGACGCGTGCCCCCTCTTCTGACATGCCACAACACCACCCCGCATGTATGAGGGCCCGGTACGATGCTC
>NW_025229371.1:0-11653 GCF_018294505.1 Triticum aestivum | reverse complement strand
GCAGGGTTATCATAATCTATTCGAATAGCCGCGTCCGCGGTAAAGGACTACTTGGTTGCCTATACAGTTCATAGACAAGTAAATGGGAACTACTAAAAGCCTCAAGATAAGAGTGAGTGCCGAGGATGGCTCTTCCGTAGGAAGACGGAGGTGGATCCTCGGTAGTGTATTGAAGTGGTGAGTAGTGGACTCGTGTGCGCAAAACCATTTCAAGTTGGAGTATCGTAGGATAGTCTAGCCAAGAGTCAAAGCTGGCTTGCTGCAATAACTCCACCAACCCTTCTTGATAATATGCATGTATGTAGGATCTGATGTAAGTCTTGCTGAGTACCTTTGTACTCATGTTGCTATAATTTACATTTTTACAGAAGACGCTGCAACCCCTTCTGATGGGTTCTATGTAGACGTTGACATCAACGAGTAGGCTAAAGACCCAGGTGGTGACCCTGAGCTTGTGAAGGACCACGTAGTATAGCTAGGCTTTCCCAGCCTCTTTTATTTTACTAGTTGTCTGTACTCAGACAAGTTACTTCCGCTGCTGGTTTGTATGACTGTATGACTTGTATGTTGGGTCGTGAGACCGTACCTTTGTGTATGTTATGTATGGCCCTCTGAGCCTTAAATAAAGTACTTGTGTCGTAGAGTCATGTTGTGATGCTTCGTTGGATTTGCACATATCGAGCATATTGTGTGTATGATTGAAATGCTTGGTATGTGTGGGATCTGACTATCTAGTTGTTTATCTTTAGTAGCCTCTCTTACCGGGAAATGTCTCCTAGTGTTACCGCTGAGCCATGGTAGCTTGCTACTGCTCTGGAACACTTAGGATGGCCGGCATGTGTCCTTCTTCGTTCCTGTGTCTGTCCCTTCGGGGAAATGTCACGCTTTGAGTACCGGAGTCCTGCTAGCCCGCTACAGCCCGGTTTACCGGAGTCCTGCTAGCCCAGTGCTACAGCCCGGACCCATTTGCTGATGACCGACACGTTCGAAGCTGGGTCATGGATGCCTGTCCCCGTAAGTCTGTGCCACTTTGGGTTTACGACTAGTCATGTCAGCCCGGGCTCTTTATCATATGGATGCTAGCGACACTATCATATACGTGAGCCAAAATGCGCAAACGGTCCCGGGCAAAGGTAAGGCGACACCCGTGGGGATACCGTGCGTGAGGCCGCAAGGTGATATGAGGTGTTACCGGCTAGATCGATGTGACATCGAGTCGGGGTCCTGACAGCGTTGGAATCAGAGCCGTACTGCCTGTAGGTTCTCCGAGCCAAACTGGTCGATGTTGAGTCTAGAAATTCTTTAGTTATATAAGGGAATTGATTGTGGGATGGAACGTAAGGCTCTTTTTACTCCTTTATCTTATGACATTCTGATCTGAGTCAGTCCATTCTTCCACCGGGGGTTAAGGAATTAGGATCTGTTCTCTCTATCAGGATCACGTGTTACTAATCAGTAGTACCTTATAAGTTTGATGGATACAAGCCTAGTTTAGTTCTACTACCACATTATGTTGTTAGAATGGATTCAGAATTTTGATATGATGATGATGAGTGTGTATGTAATCCTTTGTCAAATGTCTCAAAATCCTTCTTGAGCATTTACAGCTGTTATGCTGCCGAAATTTTGCTAGAAATTCTAATGCCCTTGCATTATGATTGTGCTTTCAGATGGCCACTCGCGACCTCAATCAAGTGGTTCGCCTGACTCGATGCCTAGATGTACCCGGCCATACTGCCAAGTTGGTCAGGGTAATGACTGAGGCTGGATACCGCTGGTATCCCGAGTACACGGTCGAAGAGCAATTCCGAGATTTTAATCAAAGCCAGTATCTCTGCACTGTCAGGATATTTCCATCTTATCCTGGATCCACCGAGCCTCTTCACTGCTCCTATGGACTCGGGGTTACTATTGAGATGGCTGTGCAGGACGCCGCCTACTCTATGATGACCATTATGCGAGTCAGATCTGGTTTATTTCGGGACTCTGATTTCCGGTATATGCCAGGATCACTTCCGGGAGCACAAGGGTATCTCCAGGCTATCTATGCTGACCCCACCCAGGAGGATTCACGGACTCGCACTACTGCTGAGATGCTCGAGGATAAGGACCGTGAAAATCGGGCCTTGAGGTTAGAGCTCTTCAATACCCGTGCTGACCACTGGGCCACTTTGACTCGGTTCGCACCGGCGGTGCAAGCTGGATATTCAGATATGCGCGATCTCTATCCTGTGAGATCTGCTCTGCCAGACGTGATGGTTTGGCGTGATGTAGGAGGCATCACCCCACCTCGCGGTCCCCACAGGCCACCGTTTGTTGGTCCAAGGCCTCATCCTAGCCCCTATGGTCCACAAGCTCCGCGAGATCGTCTGTTTCCGGATGATCATGTTGAGCTTCCAGGCTATGGAGGTGACTTCTACGAGGACTACTACGGATCGGTCTGAGTTAGTGGTAGTATCACTAGTTCGCACTAGCTGTGTCATCTATCGTCCCGCGTGACTCGTGGGATATGACCTAGTTTGTACTCTTTCCGGAGGTGTAGAAAAATAATGTATAGGAGCTTGGGATGCCTCCGATGAGATGTAATCCTCTTTTCACCGTAATAGTACTTTGTTTGGTCTTGTACTAAACCCTGTATGGTGTGTATGACGATGGAATAAAGAAGCGGTTTCTGTATCTACCATGTCATACGGATGATCATCTTGCATTTCAAGTTATTCCTTACATTTTTATCCTATGTCGGAATTTTATCATCCTGACTAAATCATTGTCTTGTTTACCTAGGATGGTCAACACGCGCGCTAACCCTGCTTCTCAAGAGCAGGCCGAAGGCAGTGAAGCCAGGGATGCAAATCTGCCTCATCCTCCTTCACTAGCCGAGGTTATGATGGAAGCTGAGAGAAACAAGCGGGAGACCAACCGTTTGTTGGAGCGTATTGAACAGAACACAGCACACCATCAGAGGACTAATGTGGTGTCACTCAGTGATTTTATCAAATTACATCCACCCACGTTCCACCACTCCGTCGAGCCTCTCGACGCTGATGACTGGCTTCGCAGCATCGCTCACAAACTGCGTTCCGCGCTGGTAGCGGAGGCTGACAAGGTCACCTTTGCTGCATATCATCTTGAAGGCCCCGCCAGTCTATGGTGGGAGAATTATGGAGCTATGCGCCCAGCGGGCCATGTCACTACTTGGGCTGAATTCAGCGAGGCTTTCCGTGAACATCACATTCCGGAGGGTCTCATGGACCGTAAACGTGAAGAATTTTGCAGTTTCACCCAAGGCCGACTTTCTGTGGATGCTTACAGCAGGGAGTTTGGTAATCTCGCCCGATATGCAACTGAGGAAGTTTCTACTGATGCCAAGAAGCAAGCAAGGTTCCGTAAGGGCCTTAGTCCTGAGCTTCGCCGCGACCTCCGTTTGCATGAGTGCACATCCTTCCAGAAACTTGTCAACAAAGCCATCAGTGCTGAAACTGGTCAGACTGACTATGACGCAACACGCAAGCATGGCCGTGATATGGGTTCCTCATCCGGTGCTGGTCCTCAGAAGCGCCGCGTGTGGGTACCCAACACCGCCCTGCCACCCAGGTTCACACCGAGGCCATCCTTCCAGGCGCCTCGCCCCGTTCAACAGTCTACACCGGCCAAGCCCTATGGGGGTCCAACCAACAATGTTCCTCCACGTACCAGCTACGTGACTTGTTTCAAGTGTGGGGAATCTGGTCACTATATGCGTGAGTGCCCCCAGACCAACCCCAACCAGTCTGCTAAAGCTGTTGGCCGTGGCAAGCTGACAGGAAAAATAGTCCACGCCAAGCCGGTCACCGCTTCACGTGGCCATGTCAACTGTATCTCTGCCGAAGAAGCTCAAGAGGATCCCAACGTCGTTCTCGGTACGCTTCTTGTTAATTGCCACCCGGCATCTGTTCTTTTCGATACAGGAGCCTCTCATTCTTTTATATCTGAAAACTATGCTCGGTTGCATAACGTCGCATTCGGTGATATGCCAACCTCTATGGTAATTCAAACTCCGGGATCCAAATGGCAAACTTCTAGAGTAAGCCATGGAAATGAAATCCAAGTCGACAGACTTGTTTTCCTCGCGTCTTTGATAGCCCTTAAATCTTCAGATATTAATATCATTTTGGGTATGGACTGGATGTCAGCTCATCAAGCCAAAATTGATTGCTTCTCTAGGACTGTTCAACTCACCCATCCTTCGGGGAAGATAGTCAATGTCTTGACCCGAATAGCCAAGCGACAATTATATTCTCTTAACGCCAGCCCTTTGCCAGACCTTTAGGACGTGCCGGTAGTCTGTGACTTCCCGGATGTCTTTCCAGAGGAATTGCCAGGTGTTCCACCTGACAGGGATGTTGAGTTCGTAATAGACCTCATTCCAGGAACCATTCCGATTGCTAGAAGACCTTATAAGATGGCACCCTTAGAACTAGCCGAGCTTAAGAAACAACTCGATGAGTCCTTGAAAAAGGGTTTCATCCGACCTAGCTCCTCTCCGTGGGCTTGCCCCGTCCTATTCGTCAAGAAGAAGGATGGTACGGACCGGATGGTTGTAGATTACCGACCTGTCAATTTGGTCACAATCAAGAACAAATATCCGCTTCCCAGGATCAACGACCTGTACGATCAGCTCGCTGGATCCTCAGTCTTCTCCAAGATGGATTTGAGGTTGGGCTACCATCAAATCAAAATCAGAAACGGGGACATTCCTAAAACGGCCTTTGTTACTCGTTATGGCCAATACGAGTACACCGTCATGTCCTTCGGTTTAACCAACGCTCCAGCCACCTTTTCTCGGTTAATGAACTCAATCTTCATGGAGTATTTGGATAAATTCGTCGTGGTTTACCTCGATGATATACTCATCTACTCCAAGAACGAGGAAGAACATGCCGAACATCTAAGGCTAGTGTTGCATAAACTTCGAGAGCATCGCCTTTATGCCAAATTTTCTAAATGTGAATTCTGGTTGTCAGAAGTGACCTATCTGGGTCATGTAATATCTGGTAAAGGTATTGCTGTTAACCCTGAGCGAGTTCAAGCCGTCCTTAATTGGACTCCACCTGAATCGGTCAAGCAAGTTCGGAGTTTTCTAGGCTTAGCGAGCTATTGCCGTCGCTTTGTCGAAAACTTCTCCAAAGTTGTTAAACCTTTAACCGAACTCCTCAAGAAAGATAAAAAGTTCGAATGGACTCCACAATGTGAGCACAGCTTTCAGGAACTGAAAAGACGCCTGATTTCTGCTCCCGTACTGGTACCGCCAGACTTCTCCAAAGACTTTGTTATCTACTGCGACGCCTCGCGACAAGGACTAGGTTGCATCCTTATGCAAGATCGACATGTAATTGCCTACGCTTCACGGCAATTGCACCCACATGAGGAGAATTATCCTACTCATGATCTAGAGCTTGCAGCCGTAGTCTATGCACTTAAGACCTGGCGGCATTACCTCCTCGGTAACCGTTGCGAAATATTCACTGATCACCAAAGTCTGAAGTACATTTTCACCCAACCGGATCTGAATCTCAGGCAAAGACGTTGGGTTGAGTTGATCACAGACTTCGACTTAGGGATAACCTACACCCCAGGGAAAGCCAACGTCATGGCTGATGCGCTAAGTCGTAAATCTTATTGTAACAACCTGATGTTACAACAAAGTCAACCGCTTCTCCATGAGGAATTTCGGAAGCTAAACCTTCACATTGTACCTCAAGGTTTTCTTTCCACCTTGGTGGCAAAACCTACTCTTACGGATCAAATCATCGCTGCCCAAAAGCGAGATAAGGGAATATCTAAAATCAAAGAGAACATTGCTAGCGGAGGTGCTAGTTGTTTCTCCACAAATGATCATGGTGTTGTGTACTTTGAGAACCGTCTAGTGGTTCCCAAGAACCAGCATCTACGGCAGTTGATCCTTAAGGAGGCTCATGAATCTCCTCTCACTATTCATCCCGGTAGTACTAAGATGTATCAGGACCTACGTCAGAGGTTCTGGTGGACTAGGATGAAGAGAGAAATAGCTCAGTATATTGCCAATTGCGACATCTGTCGTCGTGTAAAAGCAGAGCACCAACGGCCTGCTGGCACCCTTCAACCCTTAGCTATTCCTGAATGGAAATGGGATAAAATTGGTATGGATTTCATTACCGGTTTTCCCAGGACCAAGAGAGGGAATAATGCTATCTTCGTCGTTGTCGATCGTCTTTCCAAAGTAGCCCATTTCCTACCTGTTCGTGAGAGTATAACCGCTAGTCAATTGGCAGACTTATACATCTCCCGAATAGTGTCCCTCCATGGTGTTCCTTTGGAAATTAACTCGGATCGAGGAAGTCTTTTCACCTCTCGATTTTGGGAAAGTTTCCAAAATGCTATGGGAACCCGTCTCTCCTTTAGCACCGCCTTCCACCCTCAGTCGAGTGGTCAAGTGGAACGCGTCAACCAGATTCTAGAAGACATGCTTCGAGCCTCTGTTATCTCATTCGGAATGGACTGGGAGAAGTGTCTTCCATTTGCCGAATTCGCCTACAACAACAGCTATCAATCTAGCTTGGGTAAAGCCCCTTTTGAAGTTCTCTATGGACGACGGTGTCGAACACCCCTTAACTGGTCAGAGACCGGGGAAAGACAATTCTTTGGCCCGGATATGATTCAGGAAGCAGAAGAACAAGTTCGTATCGTTCGTGAAAAGTTGAAAACAGCCCAATCTCGTCAAAAGAGTCAATATGACCGAAAACATAGGACTATGACTTTCGAGGTTGACGAGAAGGCTTATCTTCGGGTCACCCCTCTGAAGGGAACCCATCGTTTCGGTATCAAAGGCAAATTGGCTCCTCGATACATTGGACCTTTTCGCATTCTCTCCAAACGAGGGGAAGTTGCCTAGCAGTTGGAACTACCTCCGCACCTCTCCAGGGTCCACGATGTCTTCCACGTTTCTCAACTCAGGCGTTGCTTCTCGGATCCTATCCGTGAAGTGGACCACGAAACGCTTGATCTCCAAGATAATCTTACATATCGAGAGTACCCCATTCGTATCCTCGATCAGGCCGAACGTACCACCCGACGTCATAATATCAAGTTTCTCAAAGTTCAATGGTCGCACCATTCGGAGGATGAAGCAACATGGGAAAGGGAGGATCGTCTTCGACTCGAGTATCCCGCCTTCTTCCCGGAGGAACCCAAATCTCGGGACGAGATTCTTTTGAGTGGGGGTGAGTTGTCACACCCTAGCTAGTCATGCATTAGAGTGTTGCATCATGTTTACTCTTTCATCAGAAACTTGAAATGGGGATGACAGAACCCCCAGTCCCCTCTGAAACCAACTAGGGTTACTAAAATAATTTTCAATGAACCTGAAATGCCCTTCTAAAATGCCCATAATTTTTGTCTTGGTTCAGAACCTCTGCCAAAAGTGGTGCACATTTTCCTAGGCCATCCAAGGGTTTTTGAATTAAATCATAAATATTTGAATTTGGGCATTTAAAATTATATAAAATATTTAAATGCTCAAATATCTCCAAACTAAAATGTTTCATGTTGGAAATAATCCAACTATGGGCTAGGAATAGTTTGGTGATTTTTGAAGTTGCCTAGGTATTTTATTAAATTCAACAAAGTTGCAGATATATTAAATAAAAACAGAAACAGAAAAAAAGGGGGAAAACTTACCTGGCGCCACCGCAGGCCCACCAGCCAGCCCACCTGGCCGGCCCAGCCCGGCCACCGCTCCAGCGAGCTGCTTGGCTCGCCAGGCAGGCAGCCAAGGTGCTCGGCGGCGGCACCGCAGCTCGCCACGCAGCTGCACGCCGCCCTGCCTCCCCCTCTCGCCGCCCTGATGGCCTGGACGAGCTCCACGTCGCGCCCCGACCCTCCTGGACACCTCCATTCGCCCCCAGTTCCTCTCCCTCGCGCTCCCACGCCATGGCCGACGCCACCGTCGCCGCACCTCCGCCGTAGCCGTGCTCCCCTTCGTCTCCACGCCGCGCCACCGTGTCCAGAAGCTCCGCCGTCCTCCACTTCTTCGAGCTAGTCGAGCCCCGAGCGCTCGTGTGCCCCGAAGCCGCCGCACCAACCTCGCCCGAACCGCCATCGCCGGAGATCCCCTTCGCCGTCGCCGCCGCAGCAGCTCGTCCCCGACCACGCCGTCCTCTCCATCAAGACCGCAGTGAGCTGGGCTAACTTCCCCTTCCTCTCTTTCTCTCTCTCGTGCACCACAGCGAGCACACCAAGCTCACCCGCACGCGCCGTCGCGGACCTCGTCGCCGACGTGCTTCCGGCCACACCCCGGCCACAAGATGGTGTCCATCTTACTCACCGAGTCCCACAACACCTAGCTAGCCACTCCACGAGCCTCACCGACCCCTCTAGCGCCAAGTTCATCTTTGACCGAACCCCGGTGGCCGCCAAAGTCGTCGCCGGCGCCAACTCCGGCCACCCCGACCCCAACGGACTCCGCCAAGAGCTGCGGTTTGTCCTCAGCTCCACTCCGGTGGTCTCCGCGGCCCATTTGGTGGCCGGAATGGCCAAAACCACTCCCGCCGCCGCGTCGGGCTCGCCGGCGGCTAAACGCCGGCGTCGCTGGCTTTGACTTTGACCACGGGTGGGCCCTGGTTGACTCCCCTGAGTCAATGACAGGTGGGGCCCAGCCCTGTTAATTATACAGGATTAGTTTTAATTAAATCTTAATTAAAATAACCACCCTGACATGCGGGACCCACTGTCAGGTTTGACCCAGACCTGTTCCGTTGACCTGCTGACGTCACACTGACGTCAGGCTGACGCAGTAATTGATTTTCTGGATTTAATTTAAATCAGGAAATTCCAGAATATTATTTAAACTTCAAAAATTCATAACTTTTATTCTGTAACTCCAAATTGGACAAATTATATATGAAAAATGATCAGAAAAATCCAATCTATCCATCTGTACTATTTTCATGCATGATCAAACAAGTTAAATTGATGTTTTAAGCAGAACAAGGAAAAGCACTTTAAAAGGCCATATTTGAATTTGAAATTTGAATCCTTGATTCAAATTTGCTCAAACCCTTCTGGTTTTAGTTGCATTAGCCCAACACACTCATATTGCCATGTTTCATGCATGCATCATATTGTTGCACATTGTTTGGTGATGGTTGTGTATCGGTGTCCTTTGCGACAGGTTCTGCCTCCGAGGTGTACCGTGATTACCCTAACGAAGAACCGTATCAGTGCATCGAACCATCAGGCAAGCAACCAACCATTTGATCATATCGATACAATCCCATGTTCTCGCTCCTGCTCTCTTTTACTGCATTAAGACAACGCGTTTCAAACTGCTGTGTGCTACGGTAGTTGAACCCATTTACTCTGCATGACCTGTCATTGCCACAGTAACTAGATGAAACCCACTAGCATGTGTAGGAGTTGTTTGAGCCATATGTATGTGTTGTTCCTACCTTGCTATGCCTGCTATGCTTAGAGTCATGTCAGGTCTGGTTCATCTGGGTGATGGGCTAGAGTGAAATGTTTATGTCGGTAATGAGAGTGGTGTGGTGTACACGATTTGGTAAAGGTATCGATGAGAGGCCATGTAGGAGTACATGGTGGGTTGTTTCATTGAAGCCGACCTTAAGCACTGAGATCTGTATGCGTGATTTAAGATACAGCTACTACCATGCATTGGGCCCTGAAATATGACCCCGCTCGACTTCTTATTCACCCTAGCTCTCTGTCCAGGAGTTGCAAGTAGTTTCTGGTGTTTGTAGCCTACTGGAGGCCGTGGACAGCGCTGACCGTAGGGGTGGGCTGTGATGCGGTAGGTACGTGGCACGGTGTACCGAATACCCGTTAGGTATCTCGGGAACCCTGTTCACATCGTTCGGGGCCGTATGGGAAACCTCGGCCGGACTCCCTGCGGATGGAACCTGAATAGGCGATAAACGTGGACTAGAGGCTTAAGTGTTTAGGTAGGTCGTGGTCTACACCCACGTCGGCTTTCGCTTGAAGTCTGCCGAGCACATGTCGTGTGCAGACGCTAAGTGGTGGAAACATGTATGAAGAAGTACACCCCTGCAGGGTTATCATAATCTATTCGAATAGCCGCGTCCGCGGTAAAGGACTACTTGGTTGCCTATACAGTTCATAGACAAGTAAATGGGAACTACTAAAAGCCTCAAGATAAGAGTGAGTGCCGAGGATGGCTCTTCCGTAGGAAGACGGAGGTGGATCCTCGGTAGTGTATTGAAGTGGTGAGTAGTGGACTCGTGTGCGCAAAACCATTTCAAGTTGGAGTATCGTAGGATAGTCTAGCCAAGAGTCAAAGCTGGCTTGCTGCAATAACTCCACCAACCCTTCTTGATAATATGCATGTATGTAGGATCTGATGTAAGTCTTGCTGAGTACCTTTGTACTCATGTTGCTATAATTTACATTTTTACAGAAGACGCTGCAACCCCTTCTGATGGGTTCTATGTAGACGTTGACATCAACGAGTAGGCTAAAGACCCAGGTGGTGACCCTGAGCTTGTGAAGGACCACGTAGTATAGCTAGGCTTTCCCAGCCTCTTTTATTTTACTAGTTGTCTGTACTCAGACAAGTTACTTCCGCTGCTGGTTTGTATGACTGTATGACTTGTATGTTGGGTCGTGAGACCGTACCTTTGTGTATGTTATGTATGGCCCTCTGAGCCTTAAATAAAGTACTTGTGTCGTAGAGTCATGTTGTGATGCTTCGTTGGATTTGCACATATCGAGCATATTGTGTGTATGATTGAAATGCTTGGTATGTGTGGGATCTGACTAGCTAGTTGTTTATCTTTAGTAGCCTCTCTTACCGGGAAATGTCTCCTAGTGTTACCGCTGAGCCATGGTAGCTTGCTACTGCTCTGGAACACTTAGGCTGGCCGGCATGTGTCCTTCTTCGTTCCTGTGTCTGTCCCTTCGGGGAAATGTCACGCTTTGAGTACCGGAGTCCTGCTAGCCCGCTACAGCCCGGTTTACCGGAGTCCTGCTAGCCCAGTGCTACAGCCCGGACCCATTTGCTGATGACCGACACGTTCGAAGCTGGGTCATAGATGTTTGTCCCTGTAAGTCTGTGCCACTTTGGGTTTCCGACTAGTCATGTCAGCCCAGGCTCTTTATCATATGGATGCTAGCGACACTATCATATACGTGAGCCAAAATGCGCAAACGGTCCCGGGCAAAGGTAAGGCGACACCCGTGGGGATACCGTGCGTGAGGCCGCAAGGTGATATGAGGTGTTACCGGCTAGATCGATGTGACATCGAGTCGGGGTCCTGACAAGATCTAGCCCTTTGACTTCCCACGGACGGGCTTTGACCAGTGGACCTCTCCACCAGGTTGTGTCAGGTCGGGCCATAGGGACACCCGGGAGCAACATCCGAGCCAAAGCCATAGCTAAATCCACTCCGCGTAGAACCGACGCGGCAGTTTCCCCCCTCCAGGTGCCGCCGGCGGCGCCGTCCGTGAGGGCGCCACGCACCGGAGACGCATGCCGCCTCTTCGGACATGCCACAACACCACCCCGCATGTATGAGGGCCCGGTATGACGCTCCGGTGGCATTGCTACCCCCCAGGGCCCCCGTCTCGCCTAACCCTGGAGCGGTTGACCACGAGATCTAGCCCT
>NW_025229370.1:22639-23920 GCF_018294505.1 Triticum aestivum | reverse complement strand
TAATGCATTTACTGATTTGTTTTGAGCAAAATGGCCCTGCAATTGAAAAGCTCTACAAATGAACTCCGAAAAGGTTGAAACTTGGCATGGTATCATCATTTCACCCGCATAGCATGTGCAAAAAGGTATAGAGGGTCACGGCAAAAACTGGATGCACTTCGTGTACAAACTGGACAATCTGTTTCGAAGTATCAGGGTTTCGGACGAAAACTCATTAGTTACACCGGCAATTCAAAATTTTAATAACTTATTACAACTCTGGACGTTTTTCGCATTCAGCATGCACCATTCAAAGCCACGTCATCAACTTTCAACCCTTTGTGACATAATTTGCTATTTTTAATGCATTTACTAATTTGTTTTGAGCTAAATGGCCCTGTAATTGAAAAGCTCTACAAATGAACTCTGAAAAGGTTGAAACTTGGCATGGTATCATCATTTCACCCGCATAGCATGTGCAAAAAAGTAGAGAGGGTCACGGCAAAAACTGGAGGCACTTCGTGTACAAACTGGACAATCTCTTTCGAAGTATCAGGGTTTCGAACGAAAACTCATCTGTTACATCGGCAATTCAAAATTTTAATAACTTATTACAACTCTGGACGTCTTTTCCACTCAGTACGCACCATTCAAAGCCACATCATCAACTTTCAACCCTTTGTGACATAATTTGCAACTTTTAATGCATTTACTAATTTGTTTTGAGCTAAATGGCCCTGAAATTGAAAAGCTCTACAAATGAACTCCGAAAAGGTTGAAACTTGGCACGGTATCATCATTTCACCCGCATAGCATGTGCAAAAAAGTAGAGAGGGTCACGGCAAAAACTGGAGGCACTTCGTGTACAAACTGGACAATCTCTTTCGAAGTATCAGGGTTTCGGACGAAAACTCATCTGTTACATCGACAATTCAAAATTTTAATAACTTATTACAACTCTGGACGTCTTTTGCATTCAGCATGCACCATTCAAAGCCACGTCATCAACTTTCATCCCTTTGTGACATAATTTGCTATTTTTAATGCATTTACTGATTTGTTTTGAGCTAAATGGCCCTGCAATTGAAAAGCTCTACAAATGAACTCTGAAAAGGTTGAAACTTGGCATGGTATCATCATTTCACCCGCATAGCATGTGCAAAAAAGTAGAGACGGTCACGGCAAAAACTGGATGCACTTCGTGTACAAACTGGACAATCTGTTTCGAAGTATCAGGGTTTCGGACGAAAACTCATCTGTTACATCGACAATTCAAAATTTTAATAACTTATTACAACTCTG
>NW_025229370.1:21565-21856 GCF_018294505.1 Triticum aestivum | reverse complement strand
CAACTTTCAACCCTTTGTGACATAATTTGCTATTTTTAATGCATTTACTGATTTGTTTTGAGCTAAATGGCCCTGCAATTGAAAAGTTCTACAAATGAACTCTGAAAAGGTTGAAACTTGGCATGGTATCATCATTTCACCCGCATAGCATGTGCAAAAAAGTAGAGAGGGTCACGGCAAAACTGGATGCACTTCGTGTACAAACTGGACAATCTGTTTCGAAGTATCAGGGTTTCGAACGAAAACTCATTAGTTACACCGGCAAATCAAAATTTTAATAACTTATTAGAA
>NW_025229370.1:20519-21389 GCF_018294505.1 Triticum aestivum | reverse complement strand
CTACATCATCAACTTTCAACCCTTTGTGACATAATTTGCAACTTTTAATGCATTTACTAATTTGTTTTGAGCTAAATGGCCCTGAAATTGAAAAGCTCTACAAATGAACTCCGAAAAGGTTGAAACTTGGCACGGTATCATCATTTCACCCGCATAGCATGTGCAAAAAAGTAGAGAGGGTCACGGCAAAACTGGATGCACTTCGTGTACAAACTGGACAATCTGTTTCGAAGTATCAGGGTTTCGAACGAAAACTCATTAGTTACACCGGCAATTAAAAATTTTAATAACTTATTACAACTCCGGACGTTTTTCGCATTCAGCATGCACCATTCAAAGCCACGTTATCAACTTTCAACCCTTTGTGACATAATTTGCTATTTTTAATGCATTTACTAATTTGTTTTGAGCTAAATGGCCCTGTAATTGAAAAGCTCTACAAATGAACTCTGAAAAGGTTGAAACTTGGCATGGTATCATCATTTCACCCGCATAGCATGTGCAAAAAAGTAGAGAGGGTCACGGCAAAAACTGGAGGCACTTCGTGTACAAACTGGACAATCTCTTTCGAAGTATCAGGGTTTCGAACGAAAACTCATCTGTTACATCGGCAATTCAAAATTTTAATAACTTATTACAACTCTGGACGTCTTTTCCACTCAGTACGCACCATTCAAAGCTACATCATCAACTTTCAACCCTTTGTGACATAATTTGCAACTTTTAATGCATTTACTAATTTGTTTTGAGCTAAATGGCCCTGAAATTGAAAAGCTCTACAAATGAACTCCGAAAAGGTTGAAACTTGGCACGGTATCATCATTTCACCCGCATAGCATGTGCAAAAAAGTAGAGAGGGTCACGGCAAAA
>NW_025229370.1:19276-19815 GCF_018294505.1 Triticum aestivum | reverse complement strand
TGGAGGCACTTCGTGTACATAGTGGACAATCTCTTTCGAAGTATCAGGGTTTCGGACGAAAACTCATCTGTTACATCGACAATTCAAAATTTTAATAACTTATTACAACTCTGGACGTCTTTTGCATTCAGCATGCACCATTCAAAGCCACGTCATCAACTTTCAACCCTTTGTGACATAATTTGCTATTTTTAATGCATTTACTGATTTGTTTTGAGCTAAATGGCCCTGCAATTGAAAAGCTCAACAAATGAACTCTGAAAAGGTTGAAACTTGGCATGGTATCATCATTTCACCCGCATAGCATGTGCAAAAAATTAGAGAGGGTCACGGCAAAAACTGGATGCACTTCGTGTACAAACTGGACAATCTGTTTCGAAGTATCAGGGTTTCGGACGAAAACTCATTAGTTACACCGGCAATTCAAAATTTTAATAACTTATTACAACTCTGGACGTTTTTCGCATTCAGCATGCACCATTCAAAGCCACGACATCAACTTTCAACCCTTTGTGACATAATTTGCTATTTTTAATGCA
>NW_025229370.1:18340-18926 GCF_018294505.1 Triticum aestivum | reverse complement strand
GGTATCATCATTTCACCCGCATAGCATGTGCAAAAAAGTAGAGAGGGTCACGGCAAAAACTGGATGCACTTCGTGTACAAACTGGACAATCTGTTTCGAAGTATAAGGGTTTCGGACGAAAACTCATTAGTTACACCGGCAATTCAAAATTTTAATAACTTATTACAACTCTGGACGTTTTTCGCATTCAGCATGCACCATTCAAAGCCACGTCATCAACTTTCAACCCTTTGTGACATAATTTGCTATTTTTAATGCATTTACTAATTTGTTTTCAGCTAAATGGAACTGCAATTGAAAAGCTCTACAAATGAACTCTGAAAAGGTTGAAACTTGGCATGGTATCATCATTTCACCCGCATAGCATGTGCAAAAAAGTAGAGAGGGTCACGGCAAAAACTGGAGGCACTTCGTGTACAAACTGGACAATCTCTTTCGAAGTATCAGGGTTTCGAACGAAAACTCATCTGTTACACCGGCAATTCAAAATTTTAATAACTTATTACAACTCTGCATGTCTTTTCCATTCAGTATGCACCATTCAAAGCCACATCATCAACTTTCAACCCTTTGTGACATAATTTGC
>NW_025229370.1:16638-17397 GCF_018294505.1 Triticum aestivum | reverse complement strand
ATCTCTTTCGAAGTATCAGGGTTTCGAACGAAAACTCATCTGTTACATCGGCAATTCAAAATTTTAATAACTTATTACAACTCTGCACGTCTTTTCCATTCAGTATGCACCATTCAAAGCCACATCATCAACTTTCAACCCTTTGTGACATAATTTGCAACTTTTAATGCATTTACTAATTTGTTTTGAGCTAAATGGCCCTAAAATTGAAAAGCTCTACAAATGAACTCCGAAAAGGTTGAAACTTGGCATGGTATCATCATTTCACCCGCATAGCATGTGCAAAAAAGTAGAGAGGGTCACGGCAAAAACTGGAGGCACTTCGTGTACAAACTGGACAATCTCTTTCGAAGTATAAGGGTTTCGGACGAAAACTCATCTATTACATCGACAATTCAAAATTTTAATAAGTTATTACAACTCTGGACGTCTTTTGCATTCAGCCAACACCATTCAAAGCCACGTCACCAACTTTCAACCCTTTGTGACATAATTTGCTATTTTTAATGCATTTACTGATTTGTTTTGAGCTAAATGGCCCTGCAATTGAAAAGTTCTACAAATGAACTCTGAAAAGGTTGAAACTTGGCATGGTATCATCATTTCACCCGCATAGCATGTGCAAAAAAGTAGAGAGGGTCACGGCAAAACTGGATGCACTTCGTGTACAAACTGGACAATCTGTTTCGAAGTATCAGGGTTTCGAACGAAAACTCATTAGTTACACCGGCAAATCAAAATTTTAATAACTTATTAGAA
>NW_025229370.1:11606-12450 GCF_018294505.1 Triticum aestivum | reverse complement strand
CTGGATGCACTTCGTGTACAAACTGGACAATCTGTTTCGAAGTATCAGGGTTTCGAACGAAAACTCATTAGTTACACCGGCAATTCAAAATTTTAATAACTCATTACAACTCTGGACGTTATTCGCATTCAGCATGCACCATTCAAAGCCACGTTATCAACTTTCAACCCTTTGTGACATAATTTGCTATTTTTAATGCATTTACTAATTTCTTTTGAGCTAAATGGCCCTGCAATTGAAAAGCTCTACAAATGAACTCTGAAAAGGTTGAAACTTGTCATGGTATCATCATTTCACCCGCATAGCATGTGCAAAAAAGTAGAGAGGGTCACGGCAAAAACTGGAGGCACTTCGTGTACAAACTGGACAATCTCTTTCGAAGTATCAGGGTTTCGAACGAAAACTCATCTGTTACATCGGCAATTCAAAATTTAAATAACTTATTACAACTCTGGACGTCTTTTCCATTCAGTATGCACCATTCAAAGCCACATCATCAACTTTCAACCCTTTGTGACATAATTTGCAACTTTTAATGCATTTACTGACTTGTTTTGAGCTAAATGGCCCTGAAATTGAAAAGCTCTACAAATGTACTCCGAAAAGGTTGAAACTTGGCATGGTATCATCATTTCACCCGCATAGCATGTGCAAAAAAGTAGAGATGGTCACGGCAAAAACTGGAGGTACTTCGTGTACAAACTGGACAATCTCTTTCGAAGTATCAGGGTTTCAGACGAAAACTCATCTGTTACATCGACAATTCAAAATTTTAATAACTTATTACAACTCTGGACGTCTTTTGCATTCAGCATGCACCATTCAAAGCCACGTCATCAACTTT
>NW_025229370.1:5961-6592 GCF_018294505.1 Triticum aestivum | reverse complement strand
AGCATGCACCATTCAAAGCCACGTCATCAACTTTCAACCCTTTGTGACATAATTTGCTATTTTTAATGCATTTACTAATTTGTTTTGAGCTAAATGGCCCTGCAATTGAAAAGCTCTACAAATGAACTCTGAAAAGGTTGAAACCTGGCATGGTATCATCATTTCACCCGCATAGCATGTGCAAAACAGTAGAGAGGGTCACCGGAAAAACTGGATGCACTTTGTGTGCAAACTGGACAATCTCTTTCGAAGTATCAGGGTTTCAGACGAAAACTCATCTGTTAGACCGGCAATTCAAAATTTTAATAACTTATTACAACTCCGGATGTTTTTTGCATCCAGCATGCAAAATTCCAAGCCACGTCATCAACTTTCAACCCTTTGTGACATAATTTGCTATTTTTAATGCATTTACTGATTTGTTTTGGGCTAAATGGCCCTGCAATTGAAAAGCTCTACAAATGAACTCTGAAAAGGTTGAAACTTGGCATGGTATCATCATTGCACCCGCAAAGCATGTGCAAAAAAGTAGAGAGGGTCACGGCAAAAACTGGATGCACTTCGTGTACAAACTGGACAATCTGTTTCGAAGTATCAGGGTTTCGGACGAATACTCATCTCAGTTACATCG
>NW_025229370.1:3695-5929 GCF_018294505.1 Triticum aestivum | reverse complement strand
CACTTTGTGTGCAAACTGGACAATCTCTTTCGAAGTATCAGGGTTTCAGACGAAAACTCATCTGTTAGACCGGCAATTCAAAATTTTAATAACCTATTACAACTCCGGATGTTTTTTGCATCCAGCATGCAAAATTCAAAGCCACGTCATCAACTTTCAACCCTTTGTGACATAATTTGCTATTTTTTATGCATTTACTAATTTGTTTTGAGCTAAATGGCCCTGAAATTGAAAAGCTCTACAAATGAACTCTGAAAAGGTTCAAACTTGGCATGGTATCATCATTTCACCCGCATAGCATGTGCAAAAAAGTAGAGAGGGTCACGGCAAAAACTGGATGCACTTCGTGTACAAACTGGACAATCTGTTTCGAAGTATCAGGGTTTCGGACGAATACTCATCTCAGTTACATCGGCAATTCAAAATTTTAATAACCTATTACAACTCCGGACGTTTTTTGCATCCAGCATGCAATATTCAAAGCCACGTCATCAACTTTCAACCGTTTGTGACATAATTTGCATCTTTTAATGCATTTACTGATTTGTTTCGAGCTAAATGGCCCTGAAATTGAAAAGCTCTACAAATGAACTCCGAAAAGGTTGAAACTTGGCATGGTATCATCATTTCACCCGCATAGCATGTGCAAAAAAGTAGAGAGGGTCACGGCAAAAACTAGAGGCACTTCGTGTACAAACTGGACAATCTCTTTCGAAGTATCAGGGTTTCGGACGAAAACTCATCTGTTACATCGGCAATTCAAAATTTTAATAACTTATTACAACTCTGGACGTCTTTTGAATTCAGCATGCACCATTCAAAGCCACGTCATCAACTTTCAACCCTTTGTGACATAATTTGCTATTTTTAATGCATTTACTGATTTGTTTTGAGCTAAATGGCCCTGCAATTGAAAAGCTCTACAAATGAACTCTAAAAAGGTTGAAACTTGGCATGGTATCATCATTTCACCCGCATAGCATGTACAAAAAAGTAGAGAGGGTCATGGCAAAAACTGGATGCACTTCGTGTACAAACTGGACAATCTGTTTCGAAGTATCAGGGTTTCGGACGAAAACTCATTAGTTACACCGGCAATTCAAAATTTTAATAACTTATTACAACTCTGGACGTTTTTCGCATTCAGCATGCACCATTCAAAGCCACGTCATCAACTTTCAACCCTTTGTGACATAATTTGCTATTTTTAATGCATTTACTAATTTGTTTTGAGCTAAATGGCCCTGCAATTGAAAAGCTCTACAAATGAACTCTGAAAAGGTTGAAACTTGGCATGGTATCATCATTTCACCCGCATAGCATGTACAAAAAAGTAGAGAGGGTCATGGCAAAAACTGGATGCACTTCGTGTACAAACTGGACAATCTGTTTCGAAGTATCAGGGTTTCGGACGAAAACTCATTAGTTACACCGGCAATTCAAAATTTTAATAACTTATTACAACTCTGGACGTTTTTCGCATTCAGCATGCACCATTCAAAGCCACGTCATCAACTTTCAACCCTTTGTGACATAATTTGCTGTTTTTAATGCATTTACTAATTTGTTTTGAGCTAAATGGCCCTGCAATTGAAAAGCTCTACAAATGAACTCCGAAAAGGTTGAAACTTGGCATGGTATCATCATTTCACCCGCATAGCATTGTGCGAAAAAGTAGAGAGGGCACCGGCAAAAACTGGATGCACTTTGTGTGCAAACTGGAGAATCTCTTTCGAAGTATCTGGGTTTCAGACAAAAACTCATCTGTTACATCGGCAATTCAAAATTTTAATAACCTATTACAACTCCGGACGTTTTTTGCATCCAGCATGCAATATTCAAAGCCACGTCATTAACTTTCAACCCTTTGTGACATAATTTGCATCTTTTAATGCATTTACTGATTTGTTTCGAGCTAAATGGCCCTGAAATTGAAAAGCTCTACAAATGAACTCCGAAAAGGTTGAAACTTGGCATGGTATCATCATTTCACCCGCATAGCATGTGCAAAAAAGTAGAGAGGGTCACGGCAAAAACTAGAGGCACTTCGTGTACAAACTGGACAATCTCTTTCGAAGTATCAGGGTTTCGGACGAAAACTCATCTGTTACATCGGCAATTCAAAATATTAATAACTTATTACAACTCTGGACGTCTTTTTTATTCAGCATGCACCATTCAAAGCCACGTCATCAACTTTCAACCTTTTGTGACATAATTTGCTATTTTTAATG
>NW_025229370.1:3012-3648 GCF_018294505.1 Triticum aestivum | reverse complement strand
TTTTAATGCATTTACTGATTTGTTTTGAGCTAAATGGCCCTGCAATTGAAAAGCTCTACAAATGAACTCTAAAAAGGTTGAAACTTGGCATGGTATCATCATTTCACCCGCATAGCATGTGCAAAAAAGTAGAGAGGGTCATGGCAAAAACTGGATGCACTTCGTGTACAAACTGGACAATATGTTTCGAAGTATCAGGATTTCGGACGAAAACTCATTAGTTACACCGGCAATTCAAAATTTTAATAACTTATTACAACTCTGGACGTTTTTTGCATTCAGCATGCACCATTCAAAGCCAGGTCATCAACTTTCAAGCCTTTGTGACATAATTTGCTATTTTCAATGCATTTACTAATTTGTTTTGAGCTAAATGGCCCTGCAATTGAAAAGCTCTACAAATGAACTCTGAAAAGGTTGAAACTTGGCATGGTATCATCATTTCACCCGCATAGCATTGTGCAAAAAAGTAGAGAGGGTCACCGGCAAAAACTGGAGGCACTTTGTGTGCAAACTGGAGAATCTCTTTCGAAGTATCTGGGTTTCAGACAAAAACTCATCTGTTACATCGGCAATTCAAAATTTTAATAACCTATTACAACTCCGGACGTTTTTTGCATCCAGCATGCAATATTC
>NW_025229370.1:0-2996 GCF_018294505.1 Triticum aestivum | reverse complement strand
TCAAAGCCACGTCATCAACTTTCAACCCTTTGTGACATAATTTGCTATTTTTCATGCATTTACTGATTTGTTTTGAGCTAAATGGCCCTGAAATTGAAAAGCTCTACAAATGAACTCTGAAAAGGTTCAAACTTGGCATGGTATCATCATTTCACCCGCATAGCATGTGCAAAAAAGTAGAGAGGGTCACGGCAAAAACAGGATGCACTTCATGTACAAAATGGACAATCTCTTTCGAAGTATCAGGTTTCGGATGAAAACTCATCTGTTACATCGGCAATTCAAAATTTTAATAACTTATTACAACTCTGTACGTTTTTTGCATTTAGCATGCACCATTCAAAGCCACTGTGACGCCCCCGATTTGACCGTACACTAATCATGCACGCAAATGTGTACGATCAAGGTCAGGGACTCACGGGAAGATATCACAACACAACTCTACAACATAAATAAGTCATACAAGCATTATAATACAAGCCAGGGGCCTCGAGGGCTCGAATACAAGTGCTCGATCATAGACGAGTCAGCGGAAGCAACAATATCTGAGTACAGACATAAGTTAAACAAGTTTGCCTTAAGAAGGCTAGCACAAAAGTAGCAACGATCGAAAAGGCAAGGCCTCCTGCCTGGGACCTCCTAACTACTCCTGGTCGTCGTCAGCGGCCTGCACGTAGTAGTAGGCACCTCCAGTGTCGTAGGTGTCGTCGTCGACGGTGGCGTCTGGCTCCTGAACTCCAGCATCTGGTTGCGACAATCCGGTATAGAAAGGGGAAAGGAGGGAGAAAAGCAACCGTGAGTACTCATCCAAAGTACTCGCAAGCAAGGAGCTACACTACAAATGCATGGGTATATGTGTAAAGAGGCATATCAGTGGACTGAACTGCAGAATGCCGGAATAAGAGGGGGATAGCTAGCCCTGGCGAAGACTACGCTTCTGGACATCTCCGTCTTGCAGCATGTAGAAGAGAGAAGATTGAAGTCCTCCAAGTAGCATCGCATAGCATAAACCTACCCGGCAATCCCCTCCTCGTCGCCCTGTTAGAGAGCGATCACCGGGTTGTATCTGGCACTTGGAAGGGTGTATTTTATTCAGTATCCAGTTCTAGTTGTCATAAGCTCACGGTACAACTCCGGGTCGTCCTTTTACCGAGGGACACGGCTATTCGAATAGATAAACTTCCCTGCAGGGGGGCACCACATAACCCAACACGCTCGATCCCATTTGGCCGGACACACTTTTCTGGGTCATGCCCGGCCTCGTAAGATCAACACGTCGCAGCCCCACCTAAGCACAACAGAGCGGTCAGCACGCCGGTCTAATCCTAAGCGCGCAGGGGTCTGGGCCCATCGCCCTATGCACACCTGCACGTTGCGAACGCGGCCGCGAGCAGACCTAGCAACCCACACGATCACGGCGGTTACGTCAACACGGTCCAACACGGCGCGCGCCACTCAGTCGCTGACGTCAAGAAGGCTTCGGCTGATACCACAACGTCGGGATACCCATAACTACTCCCACGTAGATGGTTAGTGCGTATAGACCAAATGGCCAGACTCAGATCAAATACCCAGAACTCGTTAAGCGTGTTGTTTATCCGCGAACGCCGACCAGGGCCAGGCCCACCTCTCACCTAGGCGGTCTCAACCTCCCCTGTCGCTCCGCCATAAAGTAACAGTCGGGGGCCGTCAGGAACCCAGGCCCACCTCTACCGGGGTGGAGCCACCTGTCCTTTCAGCCCCCTCATCAGGAACACTAGCGGGTACTCAACGAGCCGACCCGACTTTAGTCACCACATGTGTCATGTAGATAATGTATATAGTATATATCCGTGATCACCGCCCAGGTGATCACGGCCCGATAGTATAGCACAGCAGACGGACAAGAATGTAGGGCCACTGATGGAAAACTAGCATCATATACTAAGCAGTAGGATAGCAGGTAAGGGGAACAACTGTAGCAACAATGACAGGCTATGCAACAGAATAGGATTAATCGAAAGCAGTAACATGCTACACTACTCTAATGCAAGTAGTAGAGAGTAGAGTAGGCGATATCTGGTGATCAAGGGGGGGGGGCTTGCCTGGTTGCTCAGACAAGAAGGAGGGGTCATCGGTGACGTAGTCGACCACAGGGGCATCAGCATCGTCACGGGGTCTACCGAAGAGAAGAGGGGGGAGAAACAGTAAATACATAGCAAGCAAGTGCATAACAAGACAACAGGCAGAGCTAGACGTGTTCTAACGCGGTATGAGGTGATACCGGTGAAGGGGGGAAACATTCGGGAAAGTCTTCCCGATGTTTCGCGTTTTCGGACAGACGGACCGGAGGGGGAAAGTTGCTAGTTCGATAGGTTAGGGAGGTGTGGTGGACGAACGGGTTGCGTATTTGGATTCGTCTCGTCGTTCTGAACAACTTTCATGTACAAAGTTTTTTATCCGAGTTACGGTTTATTTTCTAAGAATTATTAAAGTTTTAATTGATTGTCTAGAATTCCAATAATTCAAATTAAAAGCAGAATATACTTTGCCACCTACTGCTACTCTAGTCCGTGTGTATGACAGTGGGACCAGTACGGTGCTGAGTCAGCAGGGTCAACAGTCAACATTGACTGGGTTGACTGGTCAAAACTGGGCTGTGGGCCCAGGTGTCATTGGGTCATTTTCCTAACAGGTTGCTTAAATCAGCCCAATTAGTGGTGGGGCCCTCCTATCATTGACACATTAAGTTAATTACAAGTTAATTAGCTAATTAAGCAATATTTCTTAGGTTAATTAATCCATTAATTAATCTATTTATTTCTTTATTTATTTTTAAATAACCAGGGGGCCGGGCCCCACTAGTCAGTGGGCCAAAGGCCACACTGGGCGGGGTGCTTAGCGGCGCGGGCATGGGGTTGCCTGGTCAGAGGCCGAGCCCGCGCGCGGCCGTGGAGAGGCCGGCCGGCCGGAGCTGCGCCCTGCAGCGGCGAGCCGAGGCAGAGGCCGGTCGCGGG
>NW_025229369.1:23154-23936 GCF_018294505.1 Triticum aestivum | reverse complement strand
ACTTAGGCGAGTACTGGACTACAGCTAAGCCCCCGAGTGGGAGGCCGGCTCATCACTCGGTAGGATTTTCAAACACTTAGGCGAGTACTGGACTACAGCTAAGCCCCCGAGTGGGAGGGTCACTCTCCACTCGGTAGGATTTTTCAAACTTAGGCGAGTACTGGGCTGCAGCTAAGCCTCCGAGTGGGAGGGTCGCTCTCCACTCGGTAGAATTTTTCTCACTTAGGCGAGTACTGGACTACAGCTAAGCCTCCGAGTCGGAGGCTGGCTCACCACTCGATAGCATTTTCAAACACTTAGGCGAGTACTGGACTACAGCTAAGCCACCGAGTGGGAGGGTCGCTCTCCACTCGGTAGGATTTTTCTCACTTAGGCGAGTACTGGAATGCAGCTAAGCCTCCGATCGGAGGCTGGCTCACCACTCGGTAGCATTTTCAAACACTTAGGCGAGTACTGGACTACAGCTAAGCCCCCGAGTGGGAGGCTGGCTCACCACTCGGTAGGATTTTCAAACACTTAGGGGAGTACTGGACTGCAGCTAAGCCCCCGAGTGGGAGGCTGGCACACCACTCGGTAGGATTTTTCAAACTTAGGCGAGTACTGGACTGCAGCTAAGCCTCCGAGTGGGAGGGTCGCTCTCCACTCGGTAGGATTTTTCAAACTTAGGCAAGTACTGGACTGCAGCTAAGCCTACGAGTGGGAGGGTCGCTCTCCACTCGGTAGGATTTTTCAAACTTAGGCGAGTACTGGACTGCAGCTAACCCTCCAAGTGGGAGGGTCGC
>NW_025229369.1:18074-19482 GCF_018294505.1 Triticum aestivum | reverse complement strand
GTTGCCTATACAGTTCATAGACAAGTAAATGGAAACTATTAAAAGCCTCAAGATAAGTGTGAGTGCCGAGGATGGCTCTTCCGTAGGAAGACGGAGGTGGATCCTCGGTAGTGTATTGAAGTGGTGAATAGTGGACTCGTGTGCGCAAAACTATTTCAAGTTGGAGTATCGTAGGATAGCCTAGCCAAGAGTCAAAGCTGGCTTGCTGCAATAACTCCACCAACCCTTCTTGATACTATGCATGTATGTAGGTTCTGATGTAAGTCTTGCTGAGTACCTTTGTACTCATGTTGCTATAATCTACATTTTTACAGAAGACGCTGCAACCCCTTCTGATGGGTTCTATGTAGACGTTGACATCAACGAGTAGGCTAAGGACCCAGGTGGTGACCCTGAGCTTGTGATGGACCACGTAGTATAGTTAGGCTTCCAAGCCTCTTTTATTTTACTAGTTGTCTGTACCCAGACAATGTACTTCCGCTGTTAGCTTGTATGACTGTATGACTTGTATGTTGGGTCGTGAGACCCGTAACTTTGTGTGTATGATATGTATGGCTCCCTGAGCCTTAAATAAAGTACTTGTGTCGTAGAGTCATGTTGTGATGCTTCGTTGTATTTGCACATATCGAGCATATTGTGTGTATGATTGAAATGCTTGGTATGTGTGGGATCTGACTATCTAGTTGTTTATCTTTAGTAGCCTCTCTTACCGGGAAATGTCTCCTAGTGTTACCGCTGAGCCATGGTAGCTTGCTACTGCTCTGGAACACTTAGGCTGGCCGGCATGTGTCCTTCTTCGTTCCTGTGTCTGTCCCTTCGGGGAAATGTCACGCATTGAGTACCGGAGTCCTGTTAGCCCGCTACAGCCCGGTTTACCGGAGTCTTGCTAGCCCAGTGCTACAGCCCGGACCCACTTGCTGATGACCGACACGTTCGAAGCTGGGTCATGGATGCCTGTCCCTGTAAGTCTGTGCCACTTTGGGTTTACGACTAGTCATGTCAGCCCGGGCTCTTTATCATATGGATGCTAGCGACACTATCATATACGTGAGCCAAAAGGCGCAAATGGTCCCGGGAAAAGGTAAGACGACACCCGTGGGGATACCGTGCGTGAGGCCGCAAAGTGATATGAAGTGTTACCAACTAGATCGATGTGACATCGAGTCGGGGTCCTGACACAGTAGGATTTTTCAAACTTAGGAGAGTACTGGACTACAGCTAAGCCCCCGAGTGGGAGGGTCGCTCTCCACTCGGTAGGATTTTTTAAACTTAGGCGAGTACTGGACTGCAGTTAAGCCCCTGAGTGGGAGGGTCGCTCCCCACACGGTAGGATGTTCAAACTTAGGCGAGTACTGGACTGCAGCTAAGCCTCCGAGTGGGACGGTCGCTCTCCACTCGGTAGGATCTT
>NW_025229369.1:0-15155 GCF_018294505.1 Triticum aestivum | reverse complement strand
GTACTGGACTGCAGCTAAGCCTCCGAGTGGGAGGGTCGCTCTCCACTCGGTAGGATTTTTCAAACTTAGGCGAGTACTGGACTGCAGCTAAGCCTACGAGTGGGAGGGTCGCGCTCCACTCGGTAGGATTTTTCAAACTTAGGCGAGTACTGGACTGCAGCTAACCCCCCGAGTGGGAGGGTCGCTCTCCGCTCGGTAGGATTTTTCAAACTTAGGCGAGTACTGGACTGCAGCTAAGCCTCCGAGTGGGAGGGTCGCTCTCCACTCAGTATGTCACACCCTAGCTAGTCATGCATTAGAGTGTTGCATCATGTTTACTCTTTCATCAGAAACTTGAAATGGGGATGACAGAACCCCCAGTCCCCTCTGAAACCAACTAGGGTTACTAAAATAATTTTTCAATGAACCTGAAATGCCCTTCTAAAATGCCCATCATTTTTGTCTTGGTTCAGAACCTCTGCCAAAAGTGGTGCACATTTTCCTAGGCCATCCTAGGGTTTTGAATTAAATCATAACTATTTGAATTTGGGCATTTAAAATAATATAAAATATTTAAATGCTCAAATATCTCCAAACTAAAATGTTTCATCTTGGAAATAATCCAACTATGAGCCAGGAGTAGTTTGGTGATTTTTGGAGTTGCCTAGGTATTTTATTTAATTCAACAAAGTTGCAGATATATTAAATAAAAACAGAAAACAGAAAAGAAAGGGGAAGACTTACCTGTGCGGCCCAGCCAGCTGGCCGGCCCAGCCAGCAACCGACCCAGCCCAGCACTGTAGCTCCCCGTCGTCTTCCTCCCCACGCCCCGAAGCTGCTGCGTGCTCGCGCGCACACGGCCGCGCGGCCACCTCCTGCTTGCCGACGCCCTCCTGGCCGCGTGGACGACGCCCGCAGCCCGTCCCGATCCCCCCTGCTCTCTCTCACTCTCCCCCGGCTCTCTCCTTCCTCTCCCTCGCTCGCTCTCTCACACGGCCGAACACCACCGTCGCCACCGTTCGCCGTAGCAGTCGTCTCCGACCACCCCTCGCTCCCCCGACAAGCTCAGAAGCTCCGCCACAACTCCCTCTTCCTCCCCACCGCTCCACGGGTCTCCGGAAGCCCTGCATCGCCGCCACGTCGCCGTTCCCCTCTTCGGACTCCGACCACCGTCGCCGTCAAATTCGTCGTCTCCGGCGCGTCCCCGAGCCCGCTTCGACGCCCACTGCAACCGCGGTGAGCCCCCGGAGCGTTTCCCCCTTCTTCCCTGGTCTCTCCCGACCTCTAGGCCCTAGCTCCACCTCGACCGAGAGCTCCACGCCGCCGGCGATGTCGCCGTCGTGGCCACGGTCGCCGTAGCGCCCAACCGAGCACACCATCGTGCTCCACACATCACCAGGAGCACGTAGAACGCACCTACGCCTCCCCAAACCCCCTGCAACACTAATCGCGACCGCACCCGAACTCCGGCCGCCGCAGCCGAGCTCGCCGCCGTCAACTCCGGCCACCCCGAGCCCAACCACCACCACCAATAGACGCGGCTCAACCTCAGCAACACGTAGATGCCTTCCGCGGTCCATTTGGTGACCGAAACGACCAAAACCACTCTCGCCGCCGCGCTAATGGTCGCCGCCGGCCAGAACTCCGGCGAGCTGACGTGGCCTAGTTAATTAGTCACTAACCCCCCCACCTACTGACGCTGACAAGTGGGCCCCAGGGCCTAGTCAAAGCTAACCAGCCCGGGTCAACGCGGGATTAGCCCCTGTGTCACTGACGTGTGGACCCCACACGTCAGGTTTGACCCGAGCCAGCCCTGTTGACCTGCTGATGCCACTGTGACGTCAGGCTGACGCAGTAATTGAATTTCTGGATTTAATTTAAATCAGGAAATTCCAGAATATTAATTAAACTTCAAAAATTCATAACTTTTATTCTGTAACTCCAAATTGGACAAATTATATATGAAAAATGATCAGAAAAATCCAATCTATCCATCTGTACTATTTTCATGCATGATCAAACAAGTTAAATTGATGATTCAAGCAGAACAAGGAAAAGCACTTTAAAAAGGCCATATTTGAATTTGAAATTTGAATCTTTGATTCAAATTTGTTCAAACCCTTCTGGCTTTAGTTGCATTAGCCCAATACACTCATGTTGCCATGTTTCATGCATGCATCATATTGTTGCACATTGTTTGGTGATGCTTGTGTATCGATGCCCTTTGCGACAGGTTCTGTCCCCGAGGAGTACCGAGATTACCCTAACGAAGAACCGTATCCGTGCATCGAACCATCAGGCAAGCAACCAACCATTTGATCATATCGATACAATCCCATGTTCTCGCTCCTGCTCTCTTTTACTGCATTAAGACAACGCGATTCAAACTGCTGTGTGCTATGGTAGTTGAACCCATTTCCTCTGCATGACCTGTCATTGCCACAGTAACTAGATGAAACCCACTAGCATGTGTAGGAGTTGATTGAGCCATATGTATGTGTTGTTCCTACCTTGCTATGCCTGCTATGCTTAGAGTCGTGTCAGGTCTGGTTCATCTGGGTGATGGGCTAGAGTGAAATGATTATGTCGGTAATGAGAGTGGTGTGGTGAACACGATTTGGTAAAGGTATCGATGAGAGGCCATGTAGGAGTACATGGTGGGTTGTTTCATTGAAGCCGACCTTAAGCACTGAGATATGTATGTGTGATTTAAGAATCAGCTACTACCATGCATTGGGCCCGAAACCAATGGACCCTCTCGACTTCTTATTCACCCTAGTTCTCCGTCCAGGAGTTGCAAGTAGTTTCTGGTGTTTGTAGCCTACTGGAGGCCGTGGACAGCGCTGACCGTAGGGGTGGGCTGTGATGCGGTAGGTACGTGGCCGGGTGTACCGAATACCCGTTAGGTATCTCGGGAACCCTGTTCACATCGTTCGGGGCCGTATGGGAAACCTCGGCCGGACTCCCTGCGGATGGAACCTGAATAGGCAATAAACCTGGACTGGAGGCTTAGGTGATTAGGTAGGTCGTTGCCGACACCCACGTTGGGCTTCCGCTTGAAGGTTGCCGAGTACATGTCGTGTAAACGACGGTAAGTGGTGAGAGCGTGTATGAAGAAGTACCCCCTGCAGGGTTAACATGATCTATTCGAATAGCCGCGTCCGCGGTAAAGGACTACTTTGTTGCCTATACAGTTCATAGACAAGTAAATGGAAACTATTAAAAGCCTCAAGATAAGTGTGAGTGCCGAGGATGGCTCTTCCGTAGGAAGACGGAGGTGGATCCTCGGTAGTGTATTGAAGTGGTGAATAGTGGACTCGTGTGCGCAAAACTATTTCAAGTTGGAGTATCGTAGGATAGCCTAGCCAAGAGTCAAAGCTGGCTTGCTGCAATAACTCCACCAACCCTTCTTGATACTATGCATGTATGTAGGTTCTGATGTAAGTCTTGCTGAGTACCTTTGTACTCATGTTGCTATAATCTACATTTTTACAGAAGACGCTGCAACCCCTTCTGATGGGTTCTATGTAGACGTTGACATCAACGAGTAGGCTAAGGACCCAGGTGGTGACCCTGAGCTTGTGATGGACCACGTAGTATAGTTAGGCTTCCAAGCCTCTTTTATTTTACTAGTTGTCTGTACCCAGACAATGTACTTCCGCTGTTGGCTTGTATGACTGTATGACTTGTATGTTGGGTCGTGAGACCCGTACCTTTGTGTGTATGATATGTATGGCTCCCTGAGCCTTAAATAAAGTACTTGTGTCGTAGAGTCATGTTGTGATGCTTCGTTGTATTTGCACATATCGAGCATATTGTGTGTATGATTGAAATGCTTGGTATGTGTGGGATCTGACTATCTAGTTGTTTATCTTTAGTAGCCTCTCTTACCGGGAAATGTCTCCTAGTGTTACCGCTGAGCCATGGTAGCTTGCTACTGCTCTGGAACACTTAGGCTGGCCGGCATGTGTCCTTCTTCGTTCCTGTGTCTGTCCCTTCGGGGAAATGTCACGCATTGAGTACCGGAGTCCTGTTAGCCCGCTACAGCCCGGTTCACCGGAGTCCTGCTAGCCCAGTGCTACAGCCTGGTTTCACTCGCTGATGACCGACACGTTCGATGCTGGGTCATGGATGCCTGTCCCTGTAAGTCTGTGCCACTTTGGGTTTACGACTAGCCATGTCAGCCCGGGCTCCTTATCATATGGATGCTAGCGACACTGTCATATACGTGTGCCAAAAGGCGCAAACGGTCCCGGGCTAAGGTAAGGCGACACCCGTGGGAATACCGTGCGTGAGGCCGCAAAGTGATATGAGGTGTTACATGCTAGATCGATGTGGCATTGAGTCGGGGTCCTGACAGCGTTGGTATCAGAGCTTGACTACCTGTAGGATTACCAAGCCAAACTGGTCGAAGTTGAGTCTAGAAATTCTTTAGTTATATAAGGGAATTGATTGTGGGATGGAACGTAAGGCTCTTTTTACTCCTTATACATTATGCCTTCTGATCTAAGTCATCTTATCTTTCCTGCGGGGATTAAGAACTAGGCTATCTCTTCTTTCTATCAGGATCACGTGTTACTAATCCGTAGACTTATAGATTGTTGGACTTAAGCCTCGTTTCAGTTTCTACTACTTCTGTATGTTAATTGTTGATCTCGAAATCTTGATATTGTGCTTCTGAGTGGTTATGCCACCATTTTTGTGAATGTCTCAAATCTTTTCTGAGCATTTACAGCCGTTATGCTGTCCGAGTCATCCCAGGTTTCTAAGTAGTTTGATGCATTTGCAAATCCTTTCTTCCCGTTTCAATGTTCCCATGGGCCAGATTAACCACACTAATCAGTGAGTTGAGGTACTCCGTTACCTTGACATATATGTTGGAAATATTATTATGACCCTAGGTGTCTCAGGGGATCATCTAGTAATTTAGCCATGATTTGTGTTCCCAGTGTGATGATTCTGGCCATCATTCTCGAAAGCATCCCGTGATGCTACTTAGTAGTAGGTATTCTATTCCTGGGTTTTGAACCCGAGATCCACCCTACTTATTTCATGTTGATAGTGTTAGCTAGTTCCTTTAGGATATTAGTAACCTTTGCATTAGTCCTCGATGTTCGTGGTATTCCTTTCTTCCAAATACTATGAACCGCTTATGGCAGATGTTCCTCGCTGATCGAAAGATCACAATCAGAGTGCTCTCGATGGGTTCTCGATTCTACATTGTAACTCTGCCAGTTCTACTTTTCTGCATGGGTTATCCGGAAGAAACATGTGGAATTCGTTCGACATGCTAAACCATGCATCCACAACTCAGAAAATCATAAGTTCCTTTGAGTTGTCTCTCTTTAGTTGTTTCTGACCCTCGCCTATCAATTGATAGTCAAGAGTATGCGTGCATTCGTTCGTCGATGCCTATTACCCTTGTGGTCCGCCAAGCCATTCTATTTTAGAATGAATAGGAGAAACAAACTCCAGTACCTCATCCATATCTAGGATTGGGTCAAAGTAGTTGTATTCCGCAGATCAAATGCCAATCCAGCTTTTGGTTCTGTTCTACCTTGGAGTATTACCCCCTTCATGTCAGAATTGTCATGAGAACTGCACCAACTTTCATGAATTTTGACGTAGTAATACTTCTCACCATCATTAGTCATTCCTCGGCCATCGTGTTGATGCAACCGGAATACCGACAAATGAATTGTGATGTGTGAAATCAATACTCCCAGCAACCTCGTTGCTTGGTAGTTAAGGGACAATAATTTCATTCTTAGCGTGTTGGTTTTTGAATCATCCTTCTAAGACTGATCGTGCTACCTAGTCCTTATTTCGGTGCACCCTTCGATTGATGAGTTAGGATCTTGTCAAGTCCTCACTCATTTGATCATATCGTCTTGCCCTCAAAAGCGAGATTGTTCTCAAGCTTAGTAACATACCGGTGGTTCGTGATTTTCCGAATATCTTCTTGGAAGTATTACCAGGTTGTCACCTGACTGCTATGTTGAGCTCGTGATCAAGTCGGGTTCTTGTGAACCACCCTTTCTCCAAGAATCTGTGATGGATATCCCGGAGCTAGTTGGTTAAGCTAGACAACAACGGCGGTAAGTGGTGAGAGCGTGTGTGAAGAAGTATACCCCTGCAGGGTTAACATCATCTATTCGAATAGCCGTGTCCGCGGAAAAGGACTTCTGGGTTGCTTATATCAGTTCATAGACAAGTGAAAGTGGATACTCTAAAATACGCAAGATAAGCGTGAGTGCTATGGATGGCGTTCTCGTAGGGAGACGGGAGCGGATCCATAGTGGTGTATTGATATGGTGAATATGTGGACTCGTGTGCGCCACCTCAAAAGAGTTACTCGCAGTCGTAGTTTAGGATAGCCACCGAGTCAAAGCTGGCTTGCTGCAGTTAAACCCCACCACCCCTTTGTTGATAATGATGCATATGTAGTTAGTTCTGATGTAAGTCTTGCTGGGTACATTTGTACTCACGTTTGCCTATTTTATGTTTTTGCAGAGAGACTTCGGTCTCGCTAGTAGTTCCACGTGGACTTCGACGTTTAGCTTGTTACCTCAGCTACGATCTTGTGCCCCGGCAGGATCTGATAGATAGTCGGGCTTCTCAGCCTTTTTCATTTGTAGATGTCTGTACTCAGACATGATAGCTTCCGCTTGTGCTTTGACTTGTATACTCTGATTGTTGGGTCATGAGACCCATGTTTGTAATGTCTCGCTCCTCGGAGCCTATTGAATAAACTACTTGAGTCGTAGAGTCATTTTGTGATGCCATGTTGTATTGCACATATCGAGCATATTGTGTGTATGTTATTGAAATGCTTGGTATGTGTGGGATCTGACTATCTAGTTGTTTATCTTTAGTAGCCTCTCTTACCGGGAAATGTCTCCTAGTGTTACCGCTGAGCCATGGTAGCTTGCTACTGCTCTGGAACACTTAGGCTGGCCGGCATGTGTCCTTCTTCGTTCCTGTGTCTGTCCCTTCGGGGAAATGTCACGCTTTGAGTACCGGAGTCCTGTTAGCCCGCTACAGCCCGGTTTACCGGAGTCCTGCTAGCCCAGTGCTACAGCCCGGACCCACTTGTTGATGACCGACACGTTCGAAGCTGGGTCATGGATGCCTGTCCCTGTAAGTCTGTGCCACTTTGGGTTTACGACTAGTCATGTCAGCCCGGGCTCTTTATCATATGGATGCTAGCGACACTATCATATACGTGAGCCAAAAGGCGCAAACGGTCCCGGGAAAAGGTAAGACGACACCCGTGGGGATACCGTGCGTGAGGCCGCAAAGTGATATGAAGTGTTACCAGCTAGATCGATGTGACATCGAGTCGGGGTCCTGACAGCGTTGGCATCAGAGCCGGACTGCCTGTAGGTTCTCCAAGCCAAACTGGTCGATGTTGAGTCTAGAAATTCTTTAGTTATATGTAGGGGAATTGTTTGTGGGTTGGAACGTAAGGCTCTTTTTACTCCTTATACCTTATGACTTTCTGATCTGAGTCAGTCCATTCTTCCACCGGGGGTTAAGGAATTAGGATCTGTTCTCTTTATCAGGATCACGAGTTACTAATCAGTAGTACCTTATAAGTTTGATGGTTATCAGCCTAGTTCAATTTTACTACCACATTATGTTGTTGGAATGGTTTCAGAACTTGATATGATGATGTTGAGTGTGTACGAAATCCTTTGTCAAATGTCTCAATATCCTTTTTGAGCATTTACAGCTGTTATGCTGCCGAAATTTTGCTAGAAATTCTAATGCCTTTGCATTATGATTATACTTTCAGATGGCCACTCGCGACCTTAATCAAGTGGTTCGCCTAACTCGATGCCTAGATGTACCCGGCCATACTGCTAAGTTGGTCAGGGTAATGACTGAGGCTGGATACCGCTGGTATCCTGAGTACACGGTCGAAGAGCAATTCCGAGATTTTAATCAAAGCCAGTATCTCTGCACTGTCAGGATATTTCCATCTTATCCTGGATCTACCGAGCCTCTTCACTGCTCCTATGGACTCGGGGTTACTATTGAGATGGCTGTGCAGGATGCCGCCTACTCTATGATGACCATTATGCGAGTCAGATCTGGTTTATTTCGGGACTCTGACTTCCGGTATATGCCAGGATCACTTCCGGGAGCACAAGGGTATCTCCAGGCTATCTATGCTGACTCCACTCAGGAGGATTCACGGACTCGCGCCACTGCTGAGATGCTCAAGGATAAGGACCGTGAAAATCGGGCCTTAAGGTTAGAGCTCTTCAATACCCGTGCTGACCACTGGGCCACTTTGACTCGGTTCGCACCGGCGGTGCAAGCTGGATATTCGGATATGCGCGATCTCTATCCTGTGAGATCTGCTCTGCCAGACGTGATGGTTTGGCGTGATGTAGGAGGCATCACCCCACCTCGCGGTCCCCGCAGGCCACCGTTTGTTGGTCCAAGGCCTCATCCTAGCCCCTATGGTCCACAAGCTCCGCGAGATCGTCTGTTTCCGGATGAACATGTTGAGCTTCCGGGCTATGGAGGTGACTTTTATGAGGACTACTACGGATCGGTCTGAGTTAGGGGTAGCATCACTAGTTCGCACTAGCTGTGTCATCTATCATCCCACGTGACTCGTGGGTGATGACATAGTTTGTACTCCTTCCGGAGGTGTAGAAAAATAATGTATAGGAGCTTGGAATGCCTCCGATGAGATGTAATCCTTTTCTCACCGTAATAGTACTTTGTTTGGTCTTGTACTAAACCTTGTATGGTGTGTATGACGATGGAATAAAGAAGCAGTTTCTGTATCTACCATGTCATACGGATGATCATCTTGCATTCCGAGTTATTTCTTACATTATGTATCCCATGTCGGAATTTCATCATTCTGACTAAATCATTGTCTTGTTTACCTAGGATGGTCAACACGCGCGCCAACCCTGCTTCCCAAGAGCAGGCCGAAGGCAGTGAAGCCAGGAATGAAAATCTGCCTCATCCTCCTTCACTAGCCGAGGCGATGATGGAAGCTGAGAGAAACAAGCGGGAGACAAACCGTTTGTTGGAGCGTATTGAACAGAATACAGCACACCATCAGAGGGCTAACGTGGTGTCACTCAGTGATTTCATCAAATTGCATCCACCCACGTTCCACCACTCCGTCGAACCTCTCAACGCTGATGACTGGCTTCGCAGTATCTCTCACAAGCTGCGTTCCGCGCTGGTAGCGGAGGCTGACAAGGTCACCTTTGCCGCATATCATCTTGAAGGCCCCGCCAGTCTATGGTGGGAGAATTATGGAGCCATGCGCCCAGCGGGCCATGTCACAACTTGGGCTGAATTCAGCGAGGCTTTCCGCGAACATCACATTCCGGAGGGTCTCATGGACCGTAAACGTGAAGAATTTTGCAGTTTCACCCAAGGCCGACTTTCTGTGGATGCCTATAGCAGGGAGTTTGGTAATCTCGCACGATATGCAACTGAGGAAGTTTCTACTGACGCCAAGAAGCAAGCAAGGTTCCGTAAGGGCCTTAGTCCTGAGCTTCGCCGCGACCTCCGTCTGCATGAGTGCACATCTTTTTCGAAACTTGTCAACAAAGCCATCAGTGCTGAAACTGGTCAGACTGACTATGACGCAACACGCAAGCATGGACGTGACACGGGTTCCTCATCCGGTGCTGGTCCTCAGAAGCGCCGCGTGTGGGTACCCAACACCGCCCTGCCACCCAGGTTCACACCGAGGCCATCTTTCCAGGCGCCTCGCCCCGCTCAACAGTCTGCTCCAGCCAAGCCCTATGGGGGTCCATCCAATAATGCTCCTCCACGTACCAGTTCCGTGACTTGTTTCAAGTGTGGGGAATCTGGTCACTATATGCGGGAGTGGCCCCAGACCAACCCCAATCAATCTGCTAAAGCTGTTGGCCATGGCAAGCCGACAGGGAAGGTGTTCCATGCCAAACCGGTCACCGCTTCACGTGGCCATGTCAACTATATCTCCGCCGAAGAAGCTCAAGAGGACCCCAACGTCGTTCTCTGTACACTTCTTGTTAATTGCCACCCGGCATCTGTTCTTTTCGATACAGGAGCCTCTCATTCTTTTATATCTGAAAATTATGCTCGTTTGCATAACGTTGCATTCTGTGACTTGCCATCCACTATGGAAATCTCTACCCCTGGGTCTAGATGGCAGACCTCTAGGGTAAGTTATGGAAATGAGATCCAAGTCGACAGACTTGTTTTCCTTGCATCTCTGATAGCCCTTAAATCTTCGGATATTAATATCATTTTGGGTATGGACTGGATGTCAGCTCATCAAGCCAAAATTGATTGCTTCTCTAGGACTGTTCAACTCACCCATCCTTCGGGGAAGATAGTCAATGTCTTGACCCGAATAGCCAAGCGACAATTATATTCTCTTAACGCCAGCCCTTTGCCAGACCTTGAGGACGTTCCGGTAGTCCGTGACTTCCCGGATGTCTTTCCAGAGGAATTGCCAGGTGTTCCACCTGACAGGGATGTTGAGTTTGTAATCGACCTCATCCCTGGAACCGTTCCGATTGCTAGAAGACCCTACAAGATGGCACCCCTAGAACTAGCCGAGCTTAAGAAACAACTCGATGAATCCTTGAAAAAGGGTTTCATCCGCCCTAGTTCATCTCCGTGGGCTTGCCCCGTCCTATTCGTTAAGAAAAAGGATGGTACGGACCGGATGGTTGTAGATTACCGACCTGTCAATTTGGTCACAATCAAGAACAAATACCCGCTTCCCAGGATCAACGATCTGTATGATCAGCTCGCTGGATCCTCAGTCTTCTCCAAGATGGATTTGAGGTTGGGCTACCATCAAATCAAAATCAGAAACGGGGACATTCCTAAAACGGCCTTTGTTACTCGTTATGGCCAATACGAGTACACCGTCATGTCCTTCGGTTTAACCAACGCTCCAGCCACTTTTTCTCGGTTAATGAACTCAATCTTCATGGAGTATTTGGATAAATTCGTCGTAGTTTATCTCGATGATATACTCATCTACTCCAAGAACGAGGAAGAACATGCCGAACATCTAAGGCTAGTGTTGAAGAAACTTCGAGAGCATCGCCTTTATGCCAAATTCTCTAAATGTGAATTCTGGTTGTCAGAAGTGACCTATCTGGGTCATGTAATATCTGGTAAAGGTATTGCGGTTAACCCTGAGCGAGTTCAAGCCGTCCTTGATTGGACTCCACCCGAATCGGTCAAGCAAGTTCGGAGTTTTCTAGGCTTAGCGAGCTACTGTCGTCGCTTTGTCGAGAACTTCTCCAAAGTTGCTAAACCTCTAACCGAACTCCTCAAGAAAGATAAGAAGTTCGAATGGACTCCACAATGTGAGCACAGCTTTCAGGAACTGAAAAGACGCCTGACCTCTGCTCCCGTGCTGGTACCGCCAGACTTCTCCAAGGACTTTGTTATCTACTGCGACGCCTCGCGACAAGGACTAGGTTGCATTCTCATGCAAGATCGACACGTAATTGCTTACGCTTCACGGCAATTGCACCCACATGAGGAGAATTATCCTACTCATGATCTAGAACTTGCAGCCGTAGTCTATGCACTTAAGACCTGGCGACATTACCTCCTCGGTAATCGTTGCGAAATATTCACTGATCACCAAAGTCTGAAGTACATCTTCACCCAACCGGATCTGAATCTTAGGCAAAGACGTTGGGTTGAATTGATCACAGACTTCGACTTAGGAATAACCTACACCCCAGGGAAAGCCAACGTCATGGCTGATGCGCTAAGTTGTAAATCTTATTGTAACAACCTGATGTTACAACAAAGTCAACCGCTTCTCCATGAGGAATTTCGGAAGCTTAACCTTCACATTGTACCTCAAGGTTTTCTCTCCACCTTGGTGGCAAAACCTACCCTTACGGATCAAATTATCAAAGCACAGAAGGTAGATCCGGGAATCTCCCGCATCAAGAGAAACATTCAGAAAGGAATTGCGAATTGTTTCTCCGTTAATGATCAAGGAGTCGTATACTTCGGGGATCGACTAGTGGTTCCCAAGGTGCACAACCTGAGGCGATTGATCCTTAAGGAAGCTCATGAATCTCCTCTCACCATTCATCCCGGTAGTACTAAGATGTATCAGGACCTACGCCAGAGGTTCTGGTGGACTAGGATGAAGAGAGAAATCGCTCAGTATATTGCTAATTGCGACGTCTGCCGTCGTGTAAAAGCAGAGCATCAACGGCCTGCTGGCACCCTTCAACCCTTAGCTATTCCTGAATGGAAATGGGATAAAATTGGTATGGATTTCATTACCGGTTTTCCCAGGACCAAAAGAGGGAATAATGCTATTTTCGTCGTGGTCGATCGTCTTTCCAAAGTAGCTCATTTCTTACCTGTTCGTGAGAGTATAACCGCTAGTCAGCTGGCAGACTTATACATCTCCCGAATAGTGTCCCTCCATGGTGTTCCTTTGGAAATCAATTCGGATCGAGGAAGTCTTTTCACCTCTCGATTTTGGGAAAGTTTCCAAAATGCTATGGGAACTCGTCTCTCCTTTAGCACCGCTTTCCACCCTCAGTCAAGTGGTCAAGTGGAACGCGTCAACCAAATTCTAGAAGACATGCTTCGAGCCTCTGTTATCTCTTTCGGAATGGACTGGGAGAAGTGCCTTCCATTTTCCGAATTCGCTTACAACAACAGCTATCAATCTAGCTTGGGTAAAGCCCCTTTTGAAGTTCTCTATGGACGGCGATGTCGAACACCCCTTAACTGGTCAGAGACCGGGGAAAGACAATTCTTTGGCCCGGATATGATTCAGGAAGCAGAAGAACAAGTTCGTATCGTTCGTGAAAAGTTGAAAACAGCCCAATCTCGTCAAAAGAGTCAATATGACCGAAAACATAAGGCTATGACTTTCGAGGTTGACGAGAAGGCTTATCTTCGGGTCACCCCTCTGAAGGGAACCCATCGTTTCGGTGTCAAAGGCAAATTGGCTCCTCGTTACATTGGACCTTTTCGCATTCTTGCCAAACGAGGAGAAGTTGCCTACCAATTGGAACTACCTCCGCACCTCTCCAGAGTTCACGATGTCTTCCACGTTTCTCAACTCAGGCGTTGCTTCTCGGATCCTATCCATGAAGTGGACCACGAAACGCTTGATCTCCAAGACAATCTTACATATCGAGAGTACCCCATTCGTATCCTCGATCAGGCCGAGCGTACCACGCGACGTCATAATATCAAGTTTCTCAAGGTTCAATGGTCGCACCATTCTGAAGATGAAGCAACTTGGGAAAGGGAGGATCGTCTTCGACTTGAATATCCCGCCTTCTTCTCGGAGGAACCCAAATCTCGGGACGAGATTCTTTTGAGTGGGGGTGAGTTGTCACACCCTAGCTAGTCATGCATTAGAGTGTTGCATCATGTTTACTCTTTCATCAGAAACTTGAAATGGGGATGACAGAACCCCCAGTCCCCTCTGAAACCAACTAGGGTTACTAAAATAATTTTTCAATGAACCTGAAATGCCCTTCTAAAATGCCCATCATTTTTGTCTTGGTTCAGAACCTCTGCCAAAAGTGGTGCACATTTTCCTAGGCCATCCTAGGGTTTTGAATTAAATCATAACTATTTGAATTTGGGCATTTAAAATAATATAAAATATTTAAATGCTCAAATATCTCCAAACTAAAATGTTTCATGTTGGAAATAATCCAACTATGAGCCAGGAGTAGTTTGGTGATTTTTGGAGTTGCCTAGGTATTTTATTTAATTCAACAAAGTTGCAGATATATTAAATAAAAACAGAAAACAGAAAAGAAAGGGGAAGACTTACCTGTGCGGCCCAGCCAGCTGGCCGGCCCAGCCAGCAACCGACCCAGCCCAGCACTGTAGCTCCTCGTCGTCTTCCTCCCCACGCCCCGAAGCTGCTGCGTGCTCGCGCGCGCACGGCCGCGCGGCCACTCCTGCTTGCCGACGCCCTCCTGGCCGCGTGGACGACGCCCGCAGCCCGTCCCGATCCCCCCTGCTCTCTCTCACTCTCCCCCGGCTCTCTCCTTCCTCTCCCTCGCTCGCTCTCTCACACGGCCGAACACCACCGTCGCCACCGTTCGCCGTAGCAGTCGTCTCCGACCACCCCTCGCTCCCCCGACAAGCTCAGAAGCTCCGCCACAACTCCCTCTTCCTCCCCACCGCTCCACGGGTCTCCGGAAGCCCTGCATCGCCGCCACGTCGCCGTTCCCCTCTTCGGACTCCGACCACCGTCGCCGTCAAATTCGTCGTCTCCGGCGCGTCCCCGAGCCCGCTTCGACGCCCACTGCAACCGCGGTGAGCCCCCGGAGCATTTCCCCCTTCTTCCCTGGTCTCTCCCGACCTCTAGGCCCTAGCTCCACCTCGACCGAGAGCTCCACGCCGCCGGTGATGTCGCCGTCGTGGCCACGGTCGCCGTAGCGCCCAACCGAGCACACCATCGTGCTCCACACATCACCAGGAGCACGTAGAACGCACCTACGCCTCCCCAAACCCCCTGCAACACTAATCCCGACCGCACCCGAACTCCGGCCGCCGCAGCCGAGCTCGCCGCCGTCAACTCCGGCCACCCCGAGCCCAACCACCACCACCAATAGACGCGGCTCAACCTCAGCAACACGTAGATGCCTTCCGCGGTCCATTTGGTGACCGAAACGACCAAAACCACTCTCGCCGCCGCGCTAATGGTCGCCGCCGGCTAGAACCCGGCGAGCTGACGTGGCCTAGTTAATTAGTCACTAACCCCCCCACCTACTGACGCTGACAAGTGGGCCCCAGGGCCTAGTCAAAGCTAACCAGCCCGGGTCAACGCGGGATTAGCCCCTGTGTCACTGACGTGTGGACCCCACACGTCAGGTTTGACCCGAGCCAGCCCTGTTGACCTGCTGATGCCACTGTGACGTCAGGCTGACGCAGTAATTGAATTTCTGGATTTAATTTAAATCAGGAAATTCCAGAATATTAATTAAACTTCAAAAATTCATAACTTTTATTCTGTAACTCCAAATTGGACAAATTATATATGAAAAATGATCAGAAAAATCCAATCTATCCATCTGTACTATTTTCATGCATGATCAAACAAGTTAAATTGATGATTCAAGCAGAACAAGGAAAAGCACTTTAAAAAGGCCATATTTGAATTTGAAATTTGAATC